>NC_137024.1:35421324-35481324 GCF_032717465.1 Coenobita brevimanus
TTTCTATCTATGGGGTCATCTAAAATCAGTAGTTTATGAAATGCCTGTTGACACTGAGAATCAATTACAGTACTCCCAAAAATTCAGGCTGCATGCGAACAAGTACAGAGAACACCACTAGTATCTGAATGTGTGTGGCAGTCTATGCTTCGCCACTGTCATTTATGTACTGAAGGTGGAGGAAGACATGTGGAACACCTCTTGTAATGCACATACATGTGTCTGTTTGTAATGTACAAACATGTGTCTCTTTATGATAGTTACCCTTCCCTGATTTCACACGTTAACTACTGTTAACCAAATCATCTCTCAGTGACGGACACTGACATTGCCAGAGTTACTGTTTATTATTTTTCATACTCATGGCCCATATATACTGATACCGTATTGTATGTTATGCTGCTGTCAAAGCTGAGAAATAATGTGGAAAAGGCAACGAATCTGATCATTTGGTGGGTGATACGTGTATGCTGTGTACTACACCATGCTTTATTACAATGATTGTAAAGGCCATGTAATTAGTGTGTTGCAGTATTAATTAAATTGTTCAAGGGTACAATGTTTCATTTATTGCACACAACAGTACACATGTACAGTGTTATAATCATTCAACCATAACTAACGGACAGTGTGTGGATATACCAGGTGGATGGGGGAGGGGGAGGGGGGGAGAGGTGAGGCACCAGTGTTCGGACTGGTACATTTGCTCGGGCTTAGACAGTGCTCAGTTTTCATTTTACATCTTGTAACTCATCAGTGGTTCATTTAGCATTTCCCTACAAAATGAAGTGGATTGGTTTTTCAATGGGGAATCCACTCCCAAAGTTTGTCGGTGGCGTTCAATAACACCCTGTAAATATATATGTACTGAATACATAAATACATATATATATATATATATATATATATATATATATATATATATACTGTATACATAAATATATATATATATATATATACATAAATATATATATATATATATATATATATATATATATATATATATATATATAAAATATATATATATATATATATATAAAATATATATATATATATATATATATATATATATATATATATATATATATATATATATATATATATATATATATATATATATATATATATATATATATACAATATATATATATATATATATATATATATATATATATATATATATATATATATATATACAATATTATATATATATATATATATATATTATATTATATTATTATATATTATATTATATTATATATATATATATATATATATATATATATATATATATATATATATATTATATAGTAACCTCTCAACTAACGCGAGTTTAAAAAACGCATTTTTGTATTAACACGAGCAAATATTTAAGGAGCTATGTTTAACTAACAAGGGTTTCTCGATTTAACGCGACTTTACATGTACATGATGGTTTCAAATTAGCCGTGGGCACCTTGGACATTCCCGAGCTGATAGACCGTGTGTGGCAGTTTATGCATAAATACAATTTTTTATTTGCCTGTTGCTTAAACTTGTTTTATTTGAACTATAATATTTGAAAATGAAGTTTGGCCCCATTCTGAGCAATTTGGCTCATTTTCAGACAAAATTTGACCAGGAAAGTGATGGCAGATCTAGACTGTTACAACTTGATGCTGCAGAACGGAAAGAAGAAAACCACTCAGACCAAGATAGAGCAGTTCTTTATGAAGAAGACAGAAAACTTAAAGGGAGTTATCTTCATCACCAATAGCACGGGAGTCAGAGGAAGAGGAAGGACAGTAGAGCGAGGAGGGACAACAAATTTAGGGTGGGAAGCAGCGGGAGGTGGAGAAGCGGGGTGGGGAGGGACAGCAGCAGACAACGAGTGATGCATAGACGAAGTGAGGCTGTGTTGTTATTGTTTGTGACCTACTGACTGTAATGAAAATGTTGCTTTTACTGTAGTGTTTTTATGACCTACTAATGCATTAATAATGTTCAGGAATTTTCACAATGTCGTGAATGAAGCAGAATTGAAAGAAAATCCACGTAAAAAACAAAAACCATGTATTTGGGAAGAAGTAAACAACGCTTCGGCCCAACTAGGGCTCAAATGTTGTTTATCTCTCCCCAAATATACTGTTTTTGTTTTTTATGTGGATTTTCTTTCAAATTAATATTGTTACTTTTAAGTTTAGAGTAGCATAACTCCCCAAATGGTTAAACTTTCCCAGAGTCCAGGAACATAACCCCCAATATTACCACTGTTTCTTATGGGAAAATTATGTTTAAAAAACGTGTTTTTAACTAATGCGACCTCTCCAGGAACCTAACCCTCGTGTTGTTTGAGAGGTTACTGTATATATATATATATATAATACAGTACCCTCGTGTCCAACACACGTTAGTCCAGCACGATTCGGGTCCAGCACGGAGAGCAATTAATTAGTATTATTTAATACGTTTTAATTCCTGCAACACGAGTGTGTTAGCACAACACGAACAAAGCTCCGAGAAGTGGGCAAAATCCGCAGAGTTCACTCTAGCACGATCACCCCCGGTCCAACACGGTCATACTGGACATTCCCATGATGATGATAGCCAATGAAAAACTTCTGATCAAGTAGCCTTCCCCGCCCGCTATTGTGACGTGATCGTGATGCCGCCCAATTAAAAACGCTTCTGGTGTCACGTGATGTTTTGTTTACATTTCTCCCGCCACAGCGCCACTCAGTCGCATAATTGCATTGGAAGGTGCTTTTTTCTTGCTGCATTTTCTGCCCTTGTTACTGCATTTTATCCTGCTCACAATGCCTAGGAAGCCTTCTGAGAACCCCAAGAAGTGGCGGCACCTCCCTCAGGCCACCAAGCTAGAAAGCATCGAGAGGAAGAAGAAAGGGGATAGGAAAGTTGACATTGCCAAGGCCTACGACATGAATGAAGCCAATGTGATCATAATAAAAAACTTAAGACAAGATCCTGGCAGCCAAAGGCTATCACACGGCACTTCATCCCTTTTTAACTCTTTCAGGTCTCCTGGCCCCTATAGTGACTTTCTCGGTAAGGGTCTCCTAGCCACTCCCGTGGCAGCATATTTAGGCTTGAATGAAAACTGTTGCGTGAGGCTGGTGAATGAGATAAGGATACGAGCCTCTCCCCAGACCCCTCTGCTTCCACCAGGCATGCGCAGATCACAATATTTTTGTTTAAACAGTCTGGGAAGAGCTAATCACGGTGGGGGGTTGGGTTGCACGTATTGGTTTTATTATACTGTTGATCTGGCAATATTTTTTACTATTTTGGTATCAGTTTATTTAGCAAAGAATATTGTTTGCAATATATTTTTACTGCTCTGGAGGATACATACCTCTCACCTCCCTCCTCCCTTTCATATCCCCCTTCCTCCGCCCCCTCTACCTCCCACCGATTCCCCACCCCTCTACCTCCCACCCTCCACCCTCCACTCTCCCTCCAATCCCCCATCCCCTGCCTCCCGCCTATGCACATAGCTGCCACGTCACAGGCAAGCAAGAGATTCCTGCGTTGTATGTCTCAGTATTTATTCATTTCCTGGGTGTTAGAGTGTCTGATTGAGGGAAAATAATTACAGATTTATGATTTTAGGTTTCTAAGGTTGTTTCTGTAGCCTTTTATACACATACCATGCATTTATTAGTTACCAGGCGGACATACACGTGCAGCGAGTGTTGCCTTTTTCACTGACAAATGATTGTTAGTGTCTCCTTACTTTTTTCTGATTTGTATTTCTCACATTTCCTGGTTATACTTATAACACTGTCAATTTCGAGAAATAATAAATATTTGATCGCTGTCTCTACTGTTGTCTGTAAGAACACAGGATGATATAGTTAGCAACAATAAAATAAACATACGTACATACAAAAGGCAAGCTCATAGGCTTACCCCCATGTCCTCACCCCCACAGCCTTGGACAGTACTAAGCAAAATAAGAGCAAAGTAAAATAAATTGGTCAGTAGTAACTAGTAAGTGACAGTTTTATAAGGATCTTGTAACTGTTTAGTTTGTTTTTTGTAAAGAAAACATCTCAAGAATTATTCACAAATCACAAGAGATATACGGCACATATATCAGTACACTGTTTTTTATGGAAAAACATGGAAATAAACTATGCCATCATGTTGCCTACGCACCAAGAAATCACCTACCCACTGAGACGGCAATACTCACCACGCTACCATACACCACTTGCTACGTAACTTCCCATCATTTTTGCAGCATTTGTATAGTGAGTACAGCTCTAATGTTTTATAGGCAGATGTGTATTACTTCCTTGTGCACATTATATTTTTTTTCTTTATTTGCAAACCTTGACTTAAAAAAAAAAAAATGCGTCTCTCAAATGTGACCTTGGGACCTATTTGAGACCTGAAAGGGTTAAAACTTTTATCAAAACTATGCTGATACTTAAAGTCTTTAAGTATTCTAAAAACAGTGATAATTTCATAAGTAAAACAAACTGCTCCATATGTGGTGCTCTGAAGCCTCTAATGCCACTATGAATATAGGCCTAAGACTAAGCAGATCAAGGATACCAATGTGGCACTTTAACTCAGGAGATTGTTTTCAGACCTCTCGTCCGGTGTGTCAAATTTTATCATGCTAATAGAGTGCCGATAATTTTTTTAGTGGGTGTATACGTAAAAACATAGACATTCAAAGGCATTTTGTGGACCGCAAATACATGACCAAGGCTGTGCTGCACCAGCTCTTACTGCCCCAAAACACTCCTGAGGAGAGGAAGGGCAAGTAGTGAAACCGCTAAATGACTGTAGTAAGGGCACAACAACACTTTCTTATTTAATGTTATTCGTTTACGCATTATAAGAATCGGGAGGATACTGTTTTAATACACTACATAAGATTACAGAGTTCAGCCATATATTTTACTTACCTTACTGTAGTAAATGTAAGGTTACACAAATCAGAAAATGTCATGTCTTCTATTAAGATAACTCCAAAGGAATTTTAATTATAATTTCTGGTCCTTTTCTTAAATTTCTGTCTCTTCTCCATATATTATTTTTCCTCTAAGTTTTGGGTACTGTTTGATATCATTGGGGTTAATTTTGTTTCAGATGGGCAAATAATATGTGGTTCCTTTTCATTGGTATAGGTTTCTATCTCTAATAATTTAGACACCATTCCATCTGCATTTGAATACTGTACATCAACTTAATCATCTTGGTTGCATACTTGCCACTGCTTGAGTCTACTACCATCCTTCCTTTTCTTCCCTATTGGTTATGTACAACTTTTGTACCTGCAATCCAATTACTGATTTTAAAAATTTCCGCTTCTCTTCCTCTGATCTTTCCTTGTACTTTGGTTTTGCTTCCTCCCTTTTCTCCTCTTCTCCTTTAGTATTCCTGGTGAAGAAGTCCTAGTTGTACTCCCCAGTAAAAGCAGCAACCTTCTCATAACTTTTTTTTTTTTTTTTTTAATAACAGAACTGGAAAAACAAATGAATAAAAAAAAATAATAATACACCAGATTACTGGTGTCCTCTGTTCATAAAGCAGCTGTAAGAGTTAGACTTGAACAGCTGTAGGTTGAAGTTTGGACGGAAACAACTCTGGGGAAGTGAGTTCCAAAGAGATGCAGTTAGGGGAATGAAAGAATTCTGATAGGCAGAAGTTCTGCAATATGGCTGAGTGACATTCTAGTCATGAGCGCTACCAGATGCCTGTGTGGCATGAGGGAAGGCATGGAGAGGTGGCACCATGGACGCAAACTTTGTCTAAGCATTTGCCATAAAAATACCTGTAAAATAATGCAAGGGAGGCAACATTCCTTCTTACTTGTAGGGGAGGTAGTTCATTTGCAATGGCAGGGTTGTTAATAATTCTAACAGCTTTGTTCTGAAGTTTATCTAGTCGTTTTAATACAACCTCTCCACATCCATTCCACAAGGGTGAGCAATATTCAAGCTGAGAGCGCACATGAATCTTATAAATTATAGCTAACTGCTCGTCAGTGAAAAAGTTACGGACTCTGTACAATAATCCAAGTTTCTTTGAGGGGGTTTTAGCAAGTGATCTAACATGAGAGGTCCAGCTGAGGGCATTGTTCAGTGAGATGCCGAGAATTTCAATATTTTGGAGATGGGAATATTAGTAGCACTGAGGTAATATATGAATCTGGCAATATCTGTCCATTAGTAAATTGTATATACTGTATTTAGTTTTACTAGCATTAAATGAGACATGGTTGTTTTGTCCCCATTCACTGATCTTTGATAGGTCTTGATTTATGGGGATGGTTGTACTGAGTTGAGAGGTAGAGATATTAGACTTTGTAAATGGGTGTCTGAGTGTGAATGAACTATATAGTGTTGAGTCATCTGCAAATGAGTGGATGGGATTGTGGGTGACAGATAAGAGATCATTAATATGAACCAGGAACAGGGTTGGCGCCAGAACTGATCCCTGTGGCACGCCGGCATTAATTGAGTGGAAATTGGAATATACATCATCTACTTTTACTCTTATTTTCCTGTCACTGAGATATGAGGAAATCAAAGGAACAAAAAACGTTAGTCCATAGCAAGTGAATTTGGACAGCAGGGAACTGTGCCATACTCTGTCGAAAGCTTTAGAAATATCAAGGGCTACTGCATGAGTTTCTCCATGTTGGTCAATTGATTGATGGATGGTATGAGTTAGGAGACTGAGTATGTCAATGGTGGATCTTTCATGGCAAAAACCATATTGTCTATCACTAATTAAGTTGTTGGATTCAAGATGTTTAACAATGTGCTTATTAATTAAAGTTTCAAATATCTTACCAAGAGAAGATGTGACACCTGTTAGTCTGTAATCAGAGGGGTCAGTAGAACTTCCTTTCTTCGGAATTGGGTGGATATTGGCTTCTTTCCATGAATTTGGGAATGAAGATGTACGTATGCATAGTCTGAATAATTTAGCTAGAACAGCAGCAAGTTCAAGGGAACATTTTTTTAAAACAAATGGGGCAATTCCATCTGGGCCTGGAGCTTTGTTGGTAAGTAAACTGTCTAGGATGGATTTTACGTATAACCCTGTATTTTAAGTGGAATAATTTGGTGAGAGTCAAGTTCTAGTACTGAGACGTTCTGGCTGGCATCGTCTATGGTGGAATTTCTGGCAAATGTACCGGCAAAAATATCTGCTTTCCCAAACGGGTAATTTATAATGTTGTCATCTGAAGATTTTAGTGGGGGAATGGATGGTAACTTATTAACCCCTAGGCACCGGTCCATGTCATATGACGTGTTGGTAGAGGCCTACGGTCCACAACATATGACGTTTTAATTTTTCACAGGCATGTTTGAACTTAGTAGCGTGCCATATGGACTCAGAGTATTGTCCCAGCATGGCTGGTGTGCGGGGTAATGCTGGCTGGCCTGGGGGGGGGACAGGAGGGAGGGCAGCCCAGCAGTGAGGAGGGCTGTCATGGAGGGTGGTGGGAGGCCGGCATAGGGAGAGTGTGGCCTTGGAACCAGCTGATACTGGTTCAGGGTTGGGGTAGGGGTTGGGACGGGTGGGGTGGTGGGGAGGGCTACTAGGGGGCCATGAGGGGTGTGGGGGAGAGTGTATGGATGCTTGAGTACACTTGTACTGACCACAGCCAGACTTTAGAGAGTATCATACTGTCAAGAGTTACTAAAAACAGTGAAATAATGTGTAAATAGTGTGTAAATAATAGTGAATAAACAAATAGACATAAATTTGTTTTGGAAAACATAAAATAAGCCAATCTTTATTAGTTACTTTCTTGTATTTTTATGCATTGTAATACTGTGTCCATATGGCACTATGAATTAGTGAGATACACAAATACACACTCAACACTTATTTTGGTGTGAGGTAATCATCCCTCTTCCCTCCACCAATACTGCTTACACACCACCGCGACCTTGAACATGCTCAGCCCAGCTGCCACACACTGGCTCCCTCACACCACACCACCACCTCCAAATCACCAACAGAGAATAAGTACGTGCTTTTTATGTGTTTTTTGTCATTTGTGATTGATTTGTAATGAAAAATTGGAGGAAAATCATTTAACCTGAAAATAACCCGGTTCTGGGACGTGGATAGGTAAACCCATGCCCGGTGCCACGAGGTTAAAGTTATTATTGAAAGACTTAAGAGTTGACCAGAATATTCTATTGTCATTAGGGCTGTTAACCTGAGGCGTCCCGTCGACATATGGATACATTGCAACATTTTGCATTTGCCAGTCCCGACAATGTACTGGTACGTTGCGCACTTGCAAGGTGCATAATTTGCACAATTTTCAAATTTCGCGCTTGATTTTCGGTACATATGGCCGCTCGACCTTCCCCTACCTGCCACCAGGCAGGGGCACTTGGCGATCCCGCGCGACCCGCGGCTCGATCACTCACCTGTTAGCAACGGTCCTGCTCTGACATGGCGCATAAAGGTCTCTCTAAGGAGGAAATCCAAGATGCCCTGGACGCCTTTACAGGCAACAGCAATTCCCCAATGGACAACGAGGTTGTTGACAAGGATTATGTGCAGCCAGAGGAGGTGGAAAGCAGCAGCAGTGACGAGGAAGTTCCGTCCCCCAGGAAGCGGCGCTACGTGACTTATCGTGCTGCTAGAGAGGGCCAGCCTGCACAAAAACAACGTGCAACCTCCTCTAGCCAGCCTCAACGTGATGTGGAGCCCGATATTGATGACGAGGATGAGGACGGAGCCATGAGACGTGCTGCCACGTGGTACGGCTGAGAAGTTATCACTCATCGCGGCCCCGAGCACACACCACGTCGTACGAGCAGGTATGGGCCTAGTCTTTTGTTTGGGGAGGTAGGAAGTGCCGTGGTGGGAGTGAGGAGTGAAAGGGAAAGTGCAGGGAAGAGTATTGAACGTGGGAATGGCGGGAGTGAGTCATCGCTCTCCCGTGGTGGTGTGAGGCGGCGGGGTGTATCAAGTGGGTGAGTGAGGGTGCGTTCTGAATCACATGGGGTTGTGATGGAGGGGGAAGGTGGGGAG
Source organism: Coenobita brevimanus (assembly GCF_032717465.1). Taxonomy (NCBI): domain Eukaryota; kingdom Metazoa; phylum Arthropoda; class Malacostraca; order Decapoda; family Coenobitidae; genus Coenobita; species Coenobita brevimanus. The sequence goes on from NC_137024.1 coordinate 35,430,349, forward strand.
GAACCATTCCCCAGCACGTCTTATGCTCCCGAATATACCCAGACACGTGGGCGAGTGAGGGTGGGTGCAGAATCATGTGGTGTTGTCATGGAGGATGAAGGTGGGGAGGAACCACTCCCCAGCATGTCATATGCTCCCCAATATTCCCAGACTTCATCCCCACAGCCCCCTAATGTTCCATAAGGCCGTAAGGGTAAGGGAAAGGGGAAGGGTAAAAGCCGAGGGAAGAGGAGTGCGAGTGGGAAGCCCTTCGCACTCCTCTTCCCCAACCTCCCCCACCAGCATCTCCTCCCCACCCAGACAAAGGCGACAATGGGAACAGGGGATTTGAGGCGTCTCGTGGACAAGGGGCGAATGCGCCATTTTCTTTTTTTTTTGTTATGAGCGTTTAAAGTTCAGGTATAGGTGGCAGACATAGGATATTATAGAATGGCATGTTATTATATATCATTAGAATCCTCTGGACGAGGCAAATTTATACTGCAGGAAAAAATGAAAACACACACACACACAATAAAACACGCGATGGTGTTTTTTCAGCATATAGTAATTATTGTTCAATCAACTTGAAATTCATTCCTGTATTAGATGTAAATGAAACTAAGATACTGTGAAATTTTCAGCCAAAAATTCCCATAATTAATATTTTTCCTGTAATTATTAATTATTTTCATCTCCTTATCGGCAACAGGTTGTTTTATTGTGTGTATGATAACCATTATATTGTTAATGACTGACACAATGAAGTTATAATACTCACCAACTATTTACAACTCCAACCGCACACCAAGATGAAGAGGGGGGGGGACCTAATGGTTAGTAGTTGAGGACGTCATCGGAGTGTAAACAAAGCCAGGCTTCATTCACGTGCTTGGCGGGATGACTACAGCGGGGAGTGCTAGCGCGCGTCCTGATTGGCTGAGAGGCGGCCCTTGCTCTGACAGAGGAGCCGCTCGCCCATTGGCTGGGCGCGTGCCGACATTCGCCCCTACAGCTCTGAAATCACAGACCCTCCCACCCTCCTCCTCCTCCCCTCCACGTGTGCAAAACAAGGGAGATTGAACCTAGAATTCTGAACCCACATGGGTCGGAATCGGAAAACGCTCTTCACCACGAGATTTTCAGTGCTTCCATCTATCGGAAAACATGCATAACTCATTTTTGATGGGGGTGGCGCATTCGCCCCTTGTCCACGAGACTCCTCATTTGTTTCATGGAACTGGGAGGATGGGAGTAATTTTTCTCCCATTAATCACCCCTTCACTGAACAGGGGCGCGCTGGGTGCATTGCTCCCGGAATTCACCCTAATTCCACCAGGCTGGATTTTTTCCACCTTTTCTTCAGTGAGGGTTTTGTGGAGCAGACAGTTGACCAAACAAACCGTTTTGCAAGCAGTCAGCGCCGTGAGAGTGAAAGATTGGGGACAAGGAGCAGGCATTCTATCATATATGATTACCCTGTCTCCCTTTCAGAAATGTTTTTATTTTTTGCCCTGGTCCTTTTGATGGGTATTATACGAAAGAACAGAATTCCGGCACACTGGACAAGGGACCCTGTTATGCTGACACCAATATTTGGCCAAGTCATGAGCCGTAATCGCTTCCAACAAATTTTAAGTCGCCTCCACTTTTATGATGCTGATGATCCTGCAAATGCGAATGACATTGATAAGATGAGGCAAATTAGGTTGGTCTTTGATCACCTGAGGCAAACATTTCGTTCGTCATTTTATCCCTATAGAGATCTCATCACAGACGAGAGTCTCGTGTTGTGGAGAGGCAATAATTCATTTCGGCAGTACATACCCAGCAAAAGGCACCGTTTTGGGTTCAAGATCTTTGTTATGTGTGACTGTAGGACTGGTTATGTGCAAAACATAGTCTTGTACACCGGTGCACAGACAGACATAATAGAAGATCGGAGTACTGGACTGTCAGGAGTAGTGGTAAAGACAATGATAGAAGACTACCTTCATCGTAGTCATGTCCTTTACCTGGACAATTGGTACACTAGCCCTCTTCTCGCTCGTTATCTACACAGGCATGACACGGGAATCTGTGGTACCGTAAAGGTGAACTGGCGTCACATGGTCAAGGTGGGGCGGAAACTTGACAGAAATGAGGTTGTCTTCTTCCAGGCAAACAACATACTTGCAACTGTGTGGCACCATAATAGAGAAGTCAGCCTCTTGTCCATGGTTCACTGCCCCTTGATGCACCGTACTGATTCTGTTGATTACCGGAGCGAGAACAGGCGCCACATATGGAAACCCGAGTGTGTCCTAGATTATAACATCAATATGCGCCTGGTGGACCTGTCAGACTCCATGATATCAACGGTCGAGTGTGCCAGGACCACGATGAAGTGGTATAAGAAGCTTTTCTTTCACCTGCTAGATATCACTGCTCTGAATTGCCACCACTTTCAGCCATGACAACAGGAGTTCAGGAAACCTTTGAAGGGTTTGTGAGGGAGCTAACAAGAGAGATGTTTTCCCAATATGCGGTTGAAAGACCCCAACACAGCACCCACACTGCCTCTGTCGCCCAAACTCCCCTGAGAAAATCCGACCGCCATTTCCCCACTCCTATCCCTCCCCAGCCAAATAGACCTAGGCCCCAATGCAGGTGTCACGTGTGTAGCAATTCCCGGGTGAGACCCACCACTCAGAGGAAAGACACCCACTATGAGTGTGTGGAGTGTGACATGGGTCTCTGTATTCACCTATGTTTCAGCGAGTATCACACCTTGATTCACTTTTGATATGGTGTGAATGCGATAGGACGCTGATACTCAAAAATAAATGTGACAAACAAATGCTCAGTGTAATTATAAGGCCCATAGATCTGTAAATAGTTGTATAAAGTGGAAACGGGTGTAATATAAGTGGAAAATTAGTATGTAAGTGTATAAATATGATCTAAGTGGAAACATACCTAGCGAGGGTAAATTGATGCGATATTCTGACGCTCAGTGGAATGAATAAGGCCCGTAAGTACAGTAATCCCTCCAATATCCGACATAATAGAGCCAACGGCATGTCCGGATAGTGATCCTGTCCGGATATTGGGCACCAGCCTTCTGGACTCGTACTTATGGACCCTAATTCAGAAAAACACCTATACAACTCCCTCTGGACATGCACTGCACCTATTTAAGGCCCAAATCACACCAATAAGGACATAAAAGACTGAAATAAATGCAAAAGAACCATAAAATGAGGTTTTAGAGGTGAGTTTATACAATATTAAACATTCTAGGTACTTACAAGTCCCTGGCTCCTGGACTGGTTTGAACCGCCAGTTTGCAGTCCACAGTTAATCCTCTGCACTCTAAATTCTAATTTCTTAACACTACACAACACTGTAAATTCCCGTGTGTTCTAGTGGTGAGGTTGCAGTTTATTCACTGTTTATTCACAAAAAACAAGCACCTGTGGCTTGCAATGCTATAAGCATCTGCTCTCGATCGGATTTAGGCTGTGACTGTTGATGATGGCGGGGTAACAGAGTTGCCAGATCGCAGCGGCCACATTACCAAACTCCTCAATTTTCATTACCATTTTTAATTTTCATTACCAAATTCGTAAAGCTAGCATCTATTCTTCACTAATTATATACACAAGTGGAAATACATGTAATCACTCTTCTTATAATTAACAGCATGTTGATTATTATCACACTATATAGGCTACCAAATTAATCAGAGAGAGCAAACAATCCACCATCTCCATCCTGTGTATCCTCATACATGTGAAAAATCCATTTGGTAATGGATTATTCTGATTCATTACCAAACGAATTTTTAATTACCAAATTGGTCCACACTTGGTAATGAAAAATACCAAATGGCAACCCTGACAGGGGAGGGGGGAGGAAGGAAGGGGTGAAAGGACCATGGTGTAACAGCTGTTTGGCGCCACGCGGCAATTTCAAATTACGGGTGGGAAAAAAAGTCAGATTTTTTCGAATTTTTTGCGGTTTTTGGCCCATTTTGGGAATACTGGATCCTGGGACGATTATGTCCAGTTAGTGGGGATGTTCGGATATTGAGCGTTCAGGTATTAGAGGGATTACTGTATGTAAATATTTGTACGAGAAATGCAAACGGGTCTAATATATGTTGAAAGTTTTGTAAGTGCTGCAATTTATTCTAAGTCAAAATATTCCTAGCAAGTGTATATAGATGCGATATCCTGACACTCAGTGGAATGAATAAGGCCTATACATATGTAAATAGGAGTCTACAAGTGGAAAAGGGTGTAATATATGTGAAAAATTAGTAAGTGTGTGAGAATTATCTTACTCGAAACATTCATCGCAAGGGTATTTTGGTGGAATATTCTGACACTCAATTGAATAAATAATGCCAGTAATTATTTACAGTACAGTATTGGGTGTAAATGGGTGTAATGTCAGTGGGAAAGTATATTGGGAGTGAAAAATAAAGTAGTTGGAATACGAGTCGTAGAGATTGTGCTTGCTACGTGAATATGCGCTAGCATTACGCTAAATGCCCTCGTAATGAATATAAATAATTGAAAAGATTTACAGTGGTGGAGGAAAGGTTTAATGTAAAGAAAAAAATATTATGAAGTGATAAAACTATATGGCATGTTCAGATACGAGTCACAGCAAGTGCGCTGAGTAAGCAGATGTGCGCTATAGTTATGCTACATGTCATCGTAATGAATGAAAACAGCTGAAAACATCTACATACAGTACAAAATGGTAAAATGGCACTGAAACAGTTGTATACAAGTAGAAAAAATATGTTGACTGAAACAAGAAACTTAGCACATAGTGTGTTACCACTCTGACCAAACTCGCTACGATCACGCGAAGGTACAATGCTTATTTTTCATATATATGTCATTGAAAACCATTATATTGTTATTGTTATTGTTTATTAGTTCAAATTCAATAAATGTAGAGGTGTTCTTTGTTGTTTCTCCCAAAATTACCTACCACAGAAAACGTGAGCGCCTCACACATCAGTGACAGAATACGATACCTGGCGCGGGGGACCTCACCTGTTCCGACCACTTATGGACCACGGTAAGCCCTTCCTTGGTGATTTTCCTTTGTTTCTCAACAAAAGCGGAAGTTTTAGCCAAAAATTTTTTTTTTCCAAAATAGCTCAGGATTGGCGGGTGTCGGAGGTGTGAAATAGCTCAAGACGTGACGGGTTAAGTAGTTTTTATGCTTGCTTTTGAACAAAGTTTCGTTTAGCTAGATTTATTACAGTTTATGCATGATTTCTAGCAATTTTAAACTGAGAGAGTGATTCAGATGTTTTTTATTTTAAGTATGAGTTATATGCTAATGACTTTTGGGTTGTTGCACTGGCACAGTTGCCATCAAACCATTTTGGAGAGTTCGAACTTTTAGTAAACTGTTGACTTGGTATGAATAAATCCATACCACCTGGTATTAAGTCCCAAATGTGGGACTGGGTAGAATTGAGATCATGAGAGAAGAAAGACTGCCATTGAATGTCAGCAAGATAATTTCTAAATCCATCCCAGTTTGCCCTATCAAAGTGCCATCGTATCACCCTGACAGGTTCAGAACGGGGAGGTGTGGGGGGTTTAATAATGAGGCTTTGATGAGACTGTGGTCAGAGGATCCAAGTGGTGACAGTATCTCTATTCTGTACTGATCAGGATTATTTGTCAAGAATAAATCCAAGAGATGGGCATTATGGTCAGGATTATCAGGTATTCTGGTTGGTTGCTTTCCCAGCTGAGTGAGATTAAACTACAGTAATCACTCTAATATCTGGACGCCCAATAACCGAACATCCCCACTACCCGGACATAATCGTCCTGGGATTTAAAAAAAAAAAAAAAAAAATCCCGTCCGTAATTTGAACTTACCGCGCGCGCCGCGGGAGAGCATTGTTTTGGCGAGTCATTCCTCCGACGTCCGATAGAGAGCCGCTGCATCCTCCCCACTTCCTGCCTGTCTCTCACAGCGAGTGCACGCTCATCGTAATGGCTGCCCACGTGATCACTTTTGTGGTGGTGCCCTACCTGCTGAAGGGCCTCCTGCTGCTCTCAGGCCTCCTCTTAGTGTGTGTGATGATGGCCCCGCCACCTGAGAAAACGAAGAGAGTGGTGTTGACCCTGCAGAAGAAGAGGGAGATATTGGAGAAAGTGGATGCGGGTTGGTCTTCTTCCCGCATTCTTCGCGAGTTCAACCTGGCCCGGTCTACTTTGTTCGATATCAAGAGGTCCCGAGACAAACTCATGCAGTACACGGCTGACTTCTTGTCGAGAAGCAAACGCAACGTGGAAAGGAAGGTTATGTTTACCCCCAAGTTTGCAGAAATCGACCGATCCACGTTGATTTGGTATCGACAACAACGTGCTGCTGGTGTGATGGTACGTGGAACGGAGCTGAAGGCTGCTGCTGAGAAGTTCGCCAGGCTTCACGACACCCTAGACTTCAAGGCATCCGAGGGTTGGCTCTTCGCGTTCAAGTTGCGACATGGCCTTACCAACCGTAAAGTACATGGCGAAGCATTGGACGCTAACGAGGATGGAGTTGACGAGTTTCGGCACAAGGTGAAAGGCTTGATCGACAGGGAGGGCCTCACTCTCGGTCAAGTCTACAACGCTGACGAAACTGGCCTATTCTATTGCTCGCTGCCAACGAACACTCTAGCCGAGGAGACGGAGAAGCGTGTACCTGGCCGCAAGCTTTCTAAGGAACGGATATCTGCTTTGTGTTGTGCCTGTGCTAATGGCATGCACCGGCTTAAGCCCGTTGTTGTTGGCCGCGCAAAGCAGCCTCGGTGCCTTCGTGGGGTGATGGATGTCCTTCCTGTCGTCTGGTACCATTCTTTGAAGGCATGGTTCACAGCTGTGATCTTCAAAGACTGGTTTCACCGTCACTTCGTCAAGGAGGTCATCCATTACCAGATGAAGACACTGGGAATCCCGCGCGACCAGGTAAAGGCTCTCCTTCTACTCAACAATGCACCTGCCCACCCGTGCGACAAGGACTTGGTTGCTGAAAATGGCCGTATTAGGTGCATGTTTCTGACACCTAATACGACTGCTCTCATCCAACCAATGGACCAAGGACTGATCGTGGCAACAAAGCGCCTATATCGTCGGAAGTTCCTGGACGAGGTGATGGTTGTTCTCGAGGACAAGGACGAGAGCAGGGAGGGACGGGACACACAAGGCAAGCGGACTTTGGAAAACCTTCGCTGCTACAACATCAAGTCTGCGCTGTACAACTGGGCTAGTGCATGGAAGGAAGTCCCTGTGAAAACTCTTGAAAATGGTTGGTCTCGTCTGCTTTTCGGAACGGATGTGGAGTACGATTTTCTAGGGTTTGACGTGGATGACTTCCATGCATGGCTACGTACGCACGGCGACGATGTAGATGTGGACGATGTTCGTGAGTGGTTGGATGACGACAAGGGCGATCCTGGGTATCAGACGTTGTCTGATATCGAGATCGCGTCTTCGGTACCGAACTTCAGTACCGAACTTGAAGATTCCAACGCTGAAGGCGACGATGATGCGGACTCCTCTCAGCAGGACACTACTCCAGCCATCCCCAAGCTGAGCACACTCCGGGAACATCTAGAGTTCGTCCTAGACTACCTGGAACACCCGGACTGCGACAGGGAGATGGGGCCCTTGGGACTCGTGGAGGAAGTGCGTGCTTTCAGGCAGCGCATCATCAATCGTCAGAATCGTCAGTCATTGCATCAATCAACCACTGAGTTTTTTCAGGCCCGTGACCCCCGCTGTGCCCAGCCCTGGCTCCACTCCGTTGCCTCCCCAAGACAGGCCCTCATGCTCCGAGCCACAGCCCAGCACATCAGCCACGGTGGAGTCACCGCTCAACGTGAGTTTGCGGCTGTCTTCAGAGTCCTCTGCAGTGAGTACGCCATCACCACGACCCAGCGATGCACCCCTAGGTCGCCTGCCAGTGATACTCTCGGACTCTGACATTGAATAAACAGCAAGAACTTCTCCACTAGACCACACAGGAATTTTGAGTGCTGTGCAGTGAAAAAAACAGTGTGTTGTGTTAAGGATTTAAAGTTGTGAAAGAAAAGACTAGAAAAAAAATGTAACGTAAATAGACTTGTTTGTTTTGGCTTTGGAAAATTTAAAAAAATTGGGAAAAGTTAAAGTGCAACACTAAGTTACAATGGAACATTATTTAGACAAAAGTGCACACTGTGAAGAGAACGGACTTCTGTGTGTTATTGACTAAGTTCAGTGCAAGACTTCAGGAACAGTGTACTGCAAGTGCTTCAGGAAATCGTTCTTACTGTCAGAGTCCGAGAGGAGGCGGTTATTCATCGAGGTGGCCAAGGACTTGCTGTAAGTAGGCAGAATGTTTCATACTGTACTTTTTTCCATACAATACTTACCTCATTTCACTCTTTAATGCCCTTTATTGGTGTGAATAGGGTGTTAGTAGCTATGCATGTGCAGTAGGAATGTGTTTTTCTGAGTTAGGCTAGGTTAGGGTCCATAAGTACCAGAATGTTTATGAATGTATGAACATACTTCTAAACCCTCATTTTATGTTTCTTTTGCATTTATTTCAGTCATTTATGTACCTTATTGGTGTGATTTGGGTCTTAAATAGGTGCTCTGCATGTCCAGAGGGAGTTGTATAGGTGTTTCTCTGAGTTAGGGTCCATAAGTACAAGTCCATAAGCTGGGGCCCAATATCCGGACAAAACCTATAACCGGACCTACCTATGGCTCTATTACGTCGGATATTGGAGTGATTACTGTATTCTGCAAACAGCTCGCACTCTAGACCAGCATCGTCAGTCCTGGCAGAATGCAATAACCATTCATCATTATGTATGTTAAAATCACCCAAAATGGTAATTTCGGTGCTAAGGGCAAGGTTAAGGTTACTCAACTCTGTGGATATGGAATCAAATACAGTGGGTTCCGAAGAAGCTATGGGGCAGCGATAGACTACACAGATATATTTGGTAATATCTTGACAATTTAGTTTATACAATGAGTACGGTAATCAAAACTGGATGAAGTGGGAGGGACCCCCAAAACATTTTCTAATGATGAGGATTGGTTGACTACCTCACTGAAGAACCATGAAGATCTAAACTGTGTGCGTGCGTGCGTGCGTGCATGTGTGTGTGGGGGTGTGTGTGTGTATTTTGGAGAGAGAGAGAGAGAGAGAGAGAGAGAGAATTTGTTTCTAGCGAAGTGCTTTGTATATGTTGTGTCTGTGAAGAAAGCCCTCAATTTTTGGTACTTTCAAGTGGAGACCACTGACACTAAAATACAGACTAGATACATAAAATCCATCCTTAACAATTTTCCAACTAACAAAGCTCCAAGTCCAGATGGAATTCCTCCAATTGTTTTGAAAGTGTTCCCCATAACTTGTTCCTGTTCTAGTTAAATTATTTAAACTATGCATCCATCCTTTTCCATTTCCTAATTCTTGGGAAAAAGCCAATATCCACCCTATTCTGAAGAAAGGAAGATCCTCTGATCCCTCTGATTACAGACCAATAGCTATCACATCTTCTCTTGATAAAGTACTTGTGACTGTAATTAATAAGCACACAGTTAAACATCTTGAATCCAACAAATTAATCAGAGACACATAGTATGGTTTTTGCTACGAAAGATCCTCCTCTGATATCCTCAATCTCTTGACTCATAGCATCAGTCAACTGACCAACATGGAGAAACCTTATGCAGCAGCATTTGATCTTTTTAAAGCTTTTGAAAGAGTGTGGCACCATTTCCTGCAATCCCAACTCAACTGCTATGGCCTATCATCTTTTGCTCCACTGAATTCCTCATATCTCAGTGACAGAAAATAAAGAGTAACAGTTGATGATATATATTCAAATGTCCACTCCATTAATGGCAGCATGCCACAAGTTTCAGTCCTGGCTCCAACTCTATTCCTAATTCATATTAATGATCTCGTGTTTATCGCCCATAATTCCAGTCATTCCCATGCAGATGACTCCAACACTTCACAGTTCCTGCACACTTAACCTGCCGACTCCTCCTGACATACATATATGTCCACATGTTTTGTCACTGTGACTCCCATTGACGTATATATACGTCCACACGTTTTGTCACTGTGACCCCCGTAGATGTATATAAACGGTAGCAATTGCTAGGTCCCTAATTTGCACAATTTTCATATTTTGCGCATGATTTTTGGTATGTATACACGGGACACCTTCCTCTACAAGATGCCAGGCAAGGTCAATGCCTTACCCCGCATGACCCCCCCCCCCACGCCATTGTCTCAGCAATTCACCTGTTATCAGTGACCTGGCTAGTAAAGACATGTCGTGCCACGGTACAAAATTCAAGGCCAGAGTGATTCCCCAATCGATGACAATGTGGAGGACAAAGTTTACGTAGCAGTAGAGGAAGAAACAGTTAGAAATGATGATCAGGTAATGTTGCCAAAAAAGGTCAGGTATGTTGATGTTTGGTGAGTGAAACAATGCTTATATTGCCTGTATTACTGTGTGAAAACCAATATACTCTCGTACTACATATAAATTCATACTAAATAAATAAATAACTACCGATTGTGAGTGGTGTGGAATAGTTACCCTCCCATAGAACTCGTTTTCTTTGGAGCTAGCCTGATAGAAAACCCAGTAAGGTAAGGGGTACTGCTACCTGTATTCAGTATTTTAAACCTCAGGTGAGCGATTTCTCTATGAATTTTTGATGTTTCTCATCAAAAGCGGATGTTTGAGCCAAAATTTTTTTTTTTTTTTTCAAAATTGGTCAGGATTGGGGGGGGGGGGTAAGTAGTGGAAAATCGGTCGGAATGGGGCGGGTTAATCACCCATTCACAAAGTTTGAGAACTTTACCTCCCAACTCAGTACTGCAATCTCCATAAACCAAGGCTTATCGAAGATCACTGAATGGCGACAAAATAATGTTGTCTCATTTAATGCAAGCAAAACCAGATATATACAGTTTACTAATAGACAGATATTGCCTGACTCATATATTACCTTCAATGCAACCAATATTCCTATCTCTTAAAATATTAATATTCTCGGTGTGTCACTTAACAATACCCTCATTTGGACCCCTGACATTAAATCACTTACTACAATAAGACCACTTCAAAGAAACTTGGATTATTGTATTGAATCTATAACTTCATCACTGACGAGCAGTTGGCTATAATTTCCAAAAGTCACATGTGCTCTCACACTGAATATTATTCAACCTCGTGGAGTGGATGTGGAGAGGTTGCACTAAAGCAACTGGATAAAATTCAGAACAAAGCTATAAGAAAAACTGATAACTCCGCAGTTACAAATAAACTACCTCACCTACAAGTACGATGGAATGTTACCTCTCTTGCATTATTTTACAGATACAACTGCTCAGATAAAGTTGCATCCATTGTGCCACCTCTCGACGCCTTCCCCCGTGCTACACAGCAATTTGATGGTGTTCATGACCTGACTGTCAATATGCCATACAGCATAACTTCTGTCCATCAGAAATCTTTTACTCACCAAACTGCTTCGCTCTGGAACTTGCTTCCCCAGAAAAGTTCCCCCAAACTTTAACCCACAGCAGTTCAAGGCCAGCTGTTGCTGATTTATTATGCATGGAGGATGCCTGTAATCTGGTGTAAGGATTATTTTTTCCATCATCTGTTCACCTTCTGTTAAAAAAAAAAAAAAAAAAAAAAAAGACCAACTGGATCATAATGAAGGATATGTACAGAAATCCAACCTGGCATAAAAATTTCAAAGTAACAGTAGAGATCACTCCATACCTGTTTGAATCCCCTGAGAGTGCAGGCAATATGATACAGTCTTGAGTGTTCTGTGCTGAAGATTCTATGGGTCCATCTTCTTGGGTTTGTTCCTTCCAGTTTTCAGCCTCAGCTTCATTTAACCAGGACACTTCCTGAGCAAAGCGGTCCAGCTCCTGCCCAACCTCCTCCAATCCCTGGCACAATTCTTCATCAAAATCAGGGAAGGTTGGAGAGCTGCTTCTGGGGTCAGGGCCATCACTCTCTACTATCTGTACTGTTCCCTGTGTCTCACGCCTCACCTGTCAAGACAAGGGTTCTATGGAAATCATATATATAAAAAAAAAAAAAATCTAACCCCTACAATTCAATGACATACTCTTTATTTCATATTTGGTAAAACCACTTCAACTTGTACGTACTACAGAAATTGGCATGTTGAAGATCTTTGTGACACTAGTGTACCAGTAATTGTTCATGTCTGACATTTACTGGTCTGAAACACGCCCATTATGGTAATCAAACAAGAGTAGATATGAAACATAATGAATACGCTGATGCCATATACGAGGTCTGTCCATAAAGAAACCAAAATTTTTAAATAGCGTACCAAGTAGCCGGCCTAGTGTGATCATGATGGGAGCACCATGTAGCGGTGATTTTGAACTTTAATCTAACACTAACTGCATCACATCACATCACTTAGTCATCAAGGTGCACATGCTTGAAAAAACATGTGTTTGTGCCCTTGGCAAATTTTCTTCTATGTCTTCCATCGTCTGAAATTAGTGACCTTTCAGGGTATATTTCAACTTTGGAGGGGGCATGGGGTCTGCAGGGGCCAAATCTGGAGAGGAGGGCAGCTGGAAGAGGACAGACATCTCATGCTTCACCAAAAAGTCACAGTTAAGGAGTGATGCATGAGCAGGGGCACTGTCATGGTGAAGTATCCAGGCTTTGTCTGTCCATGCCTCAGGCCTCTTCCTTCACAATGCCTCCCTCAAATGCTTCAGGGCATCAAAGTAAGGTATAACTCTTTACTGATTGTTTCACCACATGAGACAAACTCATGATGAATGATGCCCTTCCAATAAAAAATGACCAATATCACCTTCACATTCGAGCAACTCTGACGTGCTTTTATTCTGGCTGCAGTGACAATGTTCCAACCCACTGCAACAACTGCCTCTCTGTTTCAACATTGTAGCTGTACAACCATGTTTCATCATCTGTTATGACAATTTTCCCAATCTGAAACAGAACTTAACTCAAAACACAATGTTCTTCAAGATTCTTCATTCAACTTGCAACAAATCGCCAGGTGTGCACTAAAAACACGTTCACTCAAGTACGTGTACATTGATGACTAACTGACGTGGCTCGTGTTACACTAAAGCTCAAAGTCGCCACTATACACTGCACTCCCATCACGATCGCACTAGGCCAGCTAGTTTGTGCACTATTTAAAACGTTCAGTTTCCTTTTGGACGGACTTCATAAGACCCCCAAGACACCAGCCCTGTTGTTGTTGCTGTTGTTCTTGGGTTGCTCACGGTGTCAATGGGACTGACCACTGGAGCAACGGAGGAAACCAGAGATGCTCCACCCACGATATAATGCATGTCTGTCTGTCTTCTGCCAGTACACTGTACTGTGTAGTCTGTAAATATGTGGCTCATTGTACATGTAGATCAAGGACTATGTTTGGCCACAATCTAGGGTCATATTTGTGAGTGTAGTGATGCCTCTCTCAATAGGCAGACATATCTATATCTATCTATATGTGTGTGTGTGTGTGTGTGTGTGTGTGTGTGTGTGTGTGTGTGTGTGTGTGTGTGTGTGTGTGTGTGTGTGTGTGTGTGTGTGTGTGTGTGTGTGTGTTTCATTCTTACCTAAATGCTCTTACCAAATTGTATCTATACAGGAATGAGTCAAGCTCGTACTGTCTCGTGTATTAACCCTTAACCCCTAGGTGCCAGTCCACGTCATATGACTTGTTGGTAGAGGCCTATGGTCCAAGTTATATGACTTTTTAATTTTTCGCGGGCATGTTTGAACTTGGTAGCACGCCATATGGACTCAAAGCATTGTCCCGGCATGGCTGGTGCGGGGTAATGCTGGCTGGCCGGGATGGGGGCGGGGGTGTGGTTGGGGGAGTCGGAGGGCAGCCCAGCAGTGAGAAGGGCTGTGGTGGAGGGTGGTGGAGAGCGGTGGGAGGCCAGCATAGGGAGAGTGTGGCCTTGGAACCAGCTGATACTGGTTGGGGTCGGGAGGGGTGGGATGGGGTGGGGTGGTGGGGAGGACTACTAGGGGGCCATGAGGGGTGTGGGGAAGAGTGTATGGGTGCTTGAGTACACTTGTACTGACCACACCCAGACTTTAGGGGGTATCATACTGTCAAGAGTTACTAAAAACAGTGAAATGATGTGTAAATAATAGTGAATAAATAAACAGACATAAATTTGTTAGAAAATAAGTATCATGGAAAACATAAAATAAACCAATCTTTATTAGTTCCTTTCTTGTGTTTTTTTGCTATTTTAGTTGAAATATTGTGTTCATACAGTATTGTGAATTAGTAAGAGAAAGAAATACACACTCAACACTTATTTTGGTGTGAGGTAATCATCCCTTTTCCCTCCACAATACCTCCAACACACCACCGCGACCTTGAACATGCTCAGTCCTGCTGCCACACGCTGGCTCCCTCATGCCACACCACTACCTCCAAATCGCCAACAGAGAATAAGTATGCGCTTTTTAGGTGTTTTTTGTCATTTGTGATTGATTTGTAATGGAAAAAAAAATATTGGGGGGAAAATCAATTATCCTGAAAATAACCCGGTTCTTGGACGTGGATAGGTGAACCCATGCCCGGCACCTAGGGGTTAAACACAGTCGTGGGGTGTGAGATTCCATCACCATTTTCATCACATTACCAGTGCGTGGTGATAGGGAGCAGTCCCGTGGGTCTCTCAGTAGCTTCATGTCTCAGTGTGCTCTAGTAGGGGAAGGTAGTGTCGCGGTGCTTCCTCGCGCATGGTGCAGTGTAGGGGGGAGGGTTAGGTAAATTGTACCCAAGAAGAATAACCAAAGAATGAATAAATAATGTATAACCAAAGAATGAATAAATAATGTATAACCAAAGAATGAATAAATAATGTAAGTTACAATGGCAAATAACAGTAAAACCTATTTTTAGGGCAAATATATATATTATCCTTTATTTCAGTCAAAATTATCGTTCATTTACAGTAAAAAAAAAAAATAAAAAAAAAATGTAAAAGAAAAAAATAAATAAGGATTTTTGGCATTTTTTTTTAGAAGCCCCTAAGGAAGCTAATATACCTCATTATTAAGTACAATATAACGGATTCTGGAAGTGCAGATGTTATATTTTTTTGTAATGTTTACAGATTTATTAAATTTTGATTACAACTATTTTTTTTTTTTTTTTTTTTCAAAAAGGGGTACGATACACCCCAGAACCATGTTAGTAGTAAAAATTCCCACGACCGTGTTCCAGGGTTAAACCATTTTCATCATACATATCCTTAAATTTGTGAATAGTTTTGGCACACACTGTTTCACTGGGTAATGCATTCCACTGATCAATTGCCCTATTTGGGAAACTGAATTTCCTTCCATCTTTATCGCCTCACTTTTTATGTAGTTTTTTTGCAGTGTTTTCATGCTGATGCTTCCCCATAGGTTATACTGTATATTCATTTATGTCTATTTTCTCTTTCCCTGACATGCAGTTACATAGTATAATCATGTCTCCTCTTTCCTTCCCTCCTGTAGTGTTGGTAGATTCAATTTTTCTAGTCTTTCTGTATAGTTTAGATCTCTTAAGCTTGGTACCCATCTTGTAGCTGCCCTTTGTACTTTTTCAATCTTATCTATGTTTTTTGAGATGAGGATTCCAGAGAACTGGAGGGAGGCGGTGGCTCAATCGGTAGAGAGGTGGCCTGCAGTCCTACCGGACCCAGGTTCGAATCCCGGCTGGGGCAGGGAACAGTTTAAGGATTTGAATTTCATTAAATCAGGCTTTACTGATCTACCAGAAGACCCGCCGACATGTCGTAAAAATACCCCCGCTAATACCAATACACCAGTCCTGTATGAGACAGCCCTAGCATGTATTCAGTATGGACGGTGGGTGTTAGCGCCGAAGTGGTGACATGTAGAGGTGTATGGTATGTAGGAGGACTACTGGGCCTTGATAGCAGGCTGTGAAGCCTATGCCCAGAGTCGGACACATAAAAAAAAAAAAAAAAAAAAAAAAATACTTCTGGGCTCATCTGATGAATGATGTTATTATCTTTCTCAGCATGTCGTCATTTATATATGTGAATGCTATTCACATATTAGCAAGCAATGTATGCATGTTACGTACTTTCTCATTGACGTGGCTAGCCGGATACAGTCTGTTATTATCACTCCTAGGTCCTTCTCTCTTTCTGATATGTGTAGGGTTGATCTTCCAAACTTATAATCCCAATCTGGTCTTTCTCATTTTTACCAAACTTAATTACATTTTTTTTTTTTTATCTTATAAAGAACAGAACGGAGGAAGGAAAAACAAATGAGTAAAAAAAAATAATCCATACACCAGATTACTGGTGTCCTCTGTTCATAAAATATCTGTAACAGTTAGACTTGAACAGTTGTGGGTTGAAATTTGGAGGAAAACTCTGGGGAAGCGAGTTCCAGAGAGATGCAGTTCGGGGAATGAAAGAATTCTGATAAGCAGAAGTTCTGCAATATGGCTGAGTGACATTCCAGTCATGAGCGCTACCAGATGCCCGTGTAGCACGAGGGAAGGCATGGAGAGGTGGCACCATGGATGCAACTTCGTCTGAGCATTTGCCATAAAAATATCTGTAAAATAATGCAAGGGAGGCAACATTCCTTCTTACTTGTAGGGGAGGTAGTTTATATGTAATGGCAGGGTTGTTAATGATTCTAACAGCTTTGTTCTGAATTTTGTCTAGTTGTCTTAATGCAACCTCTCCACAACCATTCCACAAGGGTGAGCAATATTCAAGCTGAGGGCGCACATGACTCTTATAAATTATAGCTAACTGCTCATCGGCGAAGAAGTTACAGACTCTGTACAATAATCCAAGCTTCTTTGAGGCGGTTTTAGCAAGTGATCTGACATGAGAGGCCCAGCTGAGGGCACTGTTATGTGAGACGCCAAGAATTTCAATACATTTGGAGATGGGAATATTAGTAGCACTGAAGGTAATGTACGAATCTGGCAATATCTGCCTATTAGTAAACTGTATATATTTGGTTTTACTAGCATTAAAAAACACAAGGTTGTTTTGTCCCCATTCACTGATTGTAGATAGAGCTTGATTTATGGAGATGGCTGTACTGAGTTGAGAGGTAGAGATATTAGACTCAGTAAATGGATGTCTGAGTGTGAATGAACTACGTAATGTTGGGTCATCTGCATATGAGTGAATGGGATTGTGGGTGACAGATAAGAGATCATTAATATGAACCAGAAATAGGGTTGGACAAACGATTGCACTGATCCCTGCGTCACACCGGCGTTAATTGAGTGGAAATTGGAATATACATCATCTGCTTTTACTCTTATTTTCCTGTCCACATTAAATTCCATTTGCCATTTATTGCTCCATTCATGAAGCTTATTTAATTCCTCTTGCAGCTCTTTGCAAGAATCTGTGTTAGTAATTTTCCTCTGTATTTTTGCATCATCCGCAAACATATTTGGATAGCTTCCATTTCCAATGTTACTGTCTATGTCATTTATATATACTAAAAACATAATTGGTGCCAGCACTGAGCCCTGTGGAACTTCACTAGTCACCTCCCTCCACAATGAGTAATTTCCCTTTAGTACGGTACTGTTCTCATTTCCCTTTCTCTGAGAAAATCCTGCAACCAACAGTACAGTTGCCTTGGACTCCTCCTTGGTGGTACAGTTTCCATAAGTCTTTGGTGTGGTACTCTGCCAAATCTATCTATCTATTGCCAGACACTTTAATCCCGTAAGGGGTTGCCACAAACAAATCACCTCCGTGTTGTCCTGTCCTCCACCATTTCACTGCCCTGCTCCCTGCTCACACTCCCCTCTTTCATATGCTCTGACAAATGCTTTCTTGACATCTAAATAGATACTGTCCACCCATCCTTCTCTTTCTGTAATGTTTCATAGTAGCTTAATGGATTAGTAACACATGATTTTCCCTTTCTAAAACCAAACTGCCATTCTGTTACCATACCGTGTTCTTCTAGATGGTTTACCCAAACTTTTCTTTTCAGCTTCTCCAGTATCTTACTTAAAACACTGGTCAGTGATACTGGTTGGTAGCTGAGTGGATTCTGCCTATTCCCTTTCTTGAATAGGGAAACAATGTATGCTTTCTTCCATATATCAGATAGTTTACCTTGACCTAAAGTTTCCTTGAATATTAAATACAATGGTCTGCTTAACTCTTCTGCACATTCATGTAGCACCCAACATGAAATATCATCAGTACCACATGCTTTTCTTTTGTCTAATTCACTTAACCCTTCCTGTACTTCTTTTTCTTATATTTGTATATCTGGTAATATGTGTGGGCATGCAAGTTCCATATCATCTCTTTCAAAATTATTTTCTTTTGTAAAACCTGACTGGAAGTTTTTATTTAGTGCTTCACAAATATCTTTCTCTTGTGTACAGATGATCCCCTCATCCTTAATGGACTGTATTTTATCTTTAACTTTGGTTTTGCTTTGAATGTTGCTGTAAAATAGCTTAGGATGATCACTACTTTTATAATGTCTTCCTTAAACTGTCTCTAAGCCTCCCTCCTTATCTTTGTATAATCATTTCTTGCCTGTTTATAGTTGTTATATGTTCTCTCACTATTGTGTCTACTGTATCTATTCCACAGCAAATCTCTTTTTATTCTTTTGATTTTTTACATTCTGTATTACATCATTTCTTTATTTTCATTTCTGTTTCTTTGTGCTGAGGGATGTAATTTTGGACTCCTATTTCATAAAGATCATAGAATTTTCTATATATATATATATAAATCTTGTCCTCTAAGTGCCTCTTCCCAATCTATTTCTAAGAAGTACTTCTTCAGGTCATGATAGTTGCCCTTTTTGTAGTTGAGACTCTTTTTGTAACTCTCATTACTGGTAACATCATATGCAATCCTGAAGTTACAGTTTAATACTGCATGGTCGCTTTTGTCGAATGAAGGGTGATACATTATGCTGTCAATTTCATTTTCTTTCATATAAGATCTAGTACTGATGGATCATCAAGTCCTCTTTTTCTGGTTTTATCCTTTACATGCTGTATTAGGAAAAACTGCATAAGATCTACGAGCTTTTGATCACAACAGCTTTCATGGCTTTTACCATCTAGAGTATTCCAATTTATATACATATTGAAGTCTCCAGTTAATATATAGTAAAAGCTCGATTAACCGGCATCCGGTGCATCGGCACATCCATATAACCGGAATGCAAATTCGATCCGGAATGGAGTCAAAAATATTCTGGATACCAGTCAGCCTTTGACCCTGTTCCTTTTACTCCTTCATCTCCTGACCCAGTTCCTTCCACTTCTTCAGCTTCTGACCCAGTTCCTTCCACTTCTTCAGCTTCTGACCCAGTTCCTTCCACTTCTTCAGCTCCTGACTTTGTTTCTTCCACTTCTCCACCTCCACTGTCTGAATCCTCATCTCCTGACCCAGTTCCTTCCACTTCTTCAGCTTCTGACCCAGTTCCTTCCACTTCTTCAGCTTCTGACCCAGTTCCTTCCACTTCTTCAACTTCTGACCCAGTTCCTTCCACTTCTTCAGCTTCTGACCCAGTTCCTTCCACTTCTTCAGCTTCTGACCCAGTTCCTTCCACTTCTTCAGCTTCTGACCCAGTTCCTTCCACTTCTTCAGCTTCTGACCCAGTTCCTTCCACTTCTTCAGCTTCTGACCCAGTTCCTTCCACTTCTTCAGCTCCTGACTTTGTTTCTTCCACTTCTCCACCTCCACTGTCTGAATCCTCATCTCATGATCTTGATGATCACCCTATAATTCTTGATTACTTCTGTACAGTACAGGATAAAAGTGTGTATGCAGCTAAGTTTTTAACCCCTCCATGGCCAAAGGCCTGGAAATTTCCGTGCATGCCAGGCCGACACCGGGGCCATTTTTTGAAGTTTCGAAAATTGATTTTTTTTTCTTGCCTTATTGAAGAGAAAGTTCAGATGCACCTAACAGTGCAAATCCCAGCTTCCTAGACGCATTTTATGGCTTGCAATGGAGCGCGAAAGTTGCAGAAATATCAGCAACCAATATCGCCACCCAGGGGCAATGTCGCAACGAGACTGGGCAGGTGTTATTTTTTTTTTTTTACCTCCCAAAACAATGCGAATGGTCCTGAAATGTTGTGCATATATGAGATATGATTATATTGAATGATTTCAGTACATAATCTGTTAGGAATGGCTGGAAAAAAAAATTTTATGAATACTTTTTCATCTATTTGATATAAAATATGTTTATGGTAGTTTCAAGTTATTTTTTACATTATCGTTGTGCCCATGCTTGGAAAAGGGAGCAAAAGAGTTGAATTTTCAGCCCTAAATGAGAAAACTGCACGTCCTCCAAGGCTAGACTCTGCCACAGAAGAATAAAGAGGAGGGTCAGATCCTATTAGCAATGTGGAAGTTGAGTCGCAACTTCGAGCTTCCACACCACGAGCATGGCTAAAAATAGAAACGTAATGCAGTTTCAGAACTAGGAATAAGTCTAATTATTACGAATACAGATACAAAGCAGAAATAAATACGTTTACAGATGGGGGAAAACATATTTTTCCATAATAACATGTTCATCTTTCATTATCATTTTACGTTCATCTTTATCATTTTACCTCGTTATTTTCGCAATACTTGTATATATTGCTGTCTTGTAAACAGGGCGGTTGTGTGTGTTTTGCAAGGGAGGAAAAAGTTTGTATCTTCTGTCTGGGTCGAGATAATAGGTGTAACTGTGTGTTTTTAGGCATGGCCACGAGCGAAAAAATCGTACATCCATTCGTCATGACAGCAGGTGGTGAACTGACAGCTGATGTGTGAGAGAGTGAAGTCAAGGTCAGTCTCATGTCCCAGATTTTCGTTCACTTCCCGAAGGTTTTCACAGTTTTCTACAAGTTGCACTGCATCAAATGATCCAAACCATTACAGCAAACCTGGGCAAATAGGTAAAGATACCAAGACAAAAATGTATTTTTCTCTTATTATCATGTCTTTTTTGTATGTGCCTGTAATACTTCATAATCGTAAAAAGGTGGTTGTGTGTGATTTGCAAGAGAGGACGAAGATGATATATTCTGCCTGGGTTGAGATAATGGGTGTAGTTGTGCTTATTTAGGCATGGCTAGGAGCAAAAAAAATTGAAGATCCACTCATCACAGCAGCAGGCTTTGAACTGCTGGATGGGGTGTATGGGAGTGTAGTGTAGGTCAGTGTGAAGACGTTCAGAAAGTCCATTCACTTCCCCAAAATTTTGGCAGTTTTTTATAGGCCGAGCTCAAACGACGCCTGTGGCCATTGATTGGCTAAACGTTATTCGACGCCGGCGGCCACAGAGGGGTTAAAATTATTTTGGTCCTTAACATGTGCTAAATTTTTCTTTAAATAATTTTTGGTAATGTTTGCTGGTTTGTGTTCAGTCCTGTACAATTCCTCTTGCTGCCTTTTTTTGTGCATTGTAGTGAACCTGTATTGTATCTATCTATCTATCTATCTATTGCCAGACGCCTCAATCCCGTTTGGGGTGGCCACAAACAAATCGCCTCCAAGTCGCCCTGTCCCCCACCATTTCACTGCCCTGCTCCCAACTCACACCCCCCTCTCTCATATACCTCTCCACCCCATCCCTCCATCTCATCCTCGGCCTCCCCCTCCCTCTTCCCCCCTCCACCTCACTCACATACACTCTCTTCGTCAGTCTTTCACCCTCCATCATCTCCACATGGCCAAACCACCTCAGTGTGTTCCTCATAACGCTTCCTATCACATGCACATCCACACCACTGAATAATGTACTTTATGAAATAAAGTCCCAAGTTTGGTTCTGTTTCATTTATTTGACCTCCCAGAAAATTTCAAAGAGTAACATTTGGTTATCCGAACAATTCCATATCCGGAATGGAAGATTCCCCGTGCATTCCGGTTAATCGAGCTTGTCTGTAATTCTTTCAGGTTTCTCTTCCATTCTATGTAGTAATGTTTTTTAACTCTGAATTTTACTTTCTGCCAGGTCTTCATATTCACCTGTTTCCCAAGTGTTTGTTTAGGGTGGCATGTATAAATCTGCCACAATGACTTTCCCTTCATTGTGGTACGTGGTGGCGACAATCATCCACGCACCTGATGTAGTGCTACCTACTTCTTCCTTAACCTTTATCATTCTTTTTCTGTGCCTGCCCTCCTCTCTCTCTATTTCTCCCATCTTTCCTGTCACTTCTTATTGCTTTTCTTTCCTTTACTAGTGGCTTTACATTGAGTGACAAGCCAAATGGTTTCCTGTATGTCAAGAAACCATTACCAATGCTGGGTGGTAACCATATAACCAAACCATACGTTCTTCCTACATGTCAAGAAGTGGGTTGGTGGAGGGTTAGTACCCCTCACCGTAAAACAAATAACTCAAAGTCGAATGGCCACCCCTTACGGGATTATGGCGTCTGGCAATAGATAGATAGACAGACTGTCCCTTCAGATGTGTTATTTCCAAAGCAATCAGTTCTACTTGTGAGGGTATATCTAGTTTTATTTTTTTGACTCGTAGATTTTTCTTTGTTAAGATTATAATTCTTCCTCCCTTTCTTAAACTTCTGTCTCTTCTCCATATATTGTATGCCTCTAAGTCTAGAGTATCATTTGATATCTTTAGGGTTAATTTTGTTTCTGTCAGGCAAATAATATGTGGTTCCTTATCTTTGGTATAGTCTTCTATCTATAATAATTCAGACACCATTCCATCAACATCTGAGTACAGCAACTTCATCATCTTGTTTACATACTTGCCATAACTTGACTCTACTACCTTCCTCCTTTTTATTCCCTGTTGGTTATGTACTACTTTCGTACCTGCAATCCAATTACTTTGTATAAAAATGTACTCCTCTCTTCCTCTAAGCTTCCTTCATTCTTCATTTTTGCCTCCTCCCTCTTCTCTTTTAGTGTTGCCAATTCCTCTTGAGTTAGGCATCTTTTTATCCATACTTTTTAAAATTCCTCTTTTTCCATGAGTTTGCATGTTTTTAGTACTTCCCCCGCAGTGTTTACACTCTGGAAGGTTATTTTTAGAGGCCTTGACTTATTTCTCTCATATTTCTCTAGCCTTCTGTGTTCCTTTATGTCTTTATTACAGATTTCCTCTGATACTTCCTTCAATATACATATTATAATTGCCATCTCCTTTTTGTCTCTTGAAATTTTGTTTTTTATTTCTTCCTCTTCTACACCAGTGATTACTATAGATTTGTTGATACCTGCTGAATCTTTGATCAATTTTGAGTTGGTTTGGATTACTTTTTTCATTTCCTTTCAAATGTTTTTTTCTTCGACTCTCGTTTCTAAGTCTTTCTTTACACTCACCATTTCTGGATACTGTATTTAGGTATGGCCAGTTGCGGCCAAGGGTGGCCAGCGCGGAACGAGGTGATATGCATGTTGTCTCTCTGACACCTCAACTGTGTCTAAGTACAACTGTATGGTGTGTGTGTTCTTACCTAATTGTTCTTACCTAATTGTATCTTTACAGGAATGAGTCAAACTTGTACTGTCCCGTGTCTTAGACCATATTTATCGTACATATCCTTAAATTTGTGAATTGTTTTGGCACACACTATTTCATTCGGTAGTGCATTCCATTGATCAATTGCTCTGTTTGGGGAACTGAATTTCCTTACATCTTTATCACCTCTCTTCTTATGCAGTTTTTTGCAGTGTCCTCTTGCTGATGCTTCTCCATATGTTAAGTAATCATTTATGTCTATTTTCTCCTTTCCTGATATGCACTTACAGTATATAGCATTATCATGTCACCTCTTTTCCTTCTCTCCTGTAGTGTTGGTAGATTCAGTTTATTTAGTCTTTCTTCGTAGCTTAGGTCCCTTAAGCTTGGTATCCATCTTGTAGTGGCCCTTTGAACTTTTTCAATCTTGTCTATATGCTTTTTGAGATAAGAACTCCAGACTATTGATGCATATTCCAGGGTTGGTCTAATGAATGATGTTATTATCCTTCTTAGCATGTCTTCATTTATGTATGTGAATGCTATTCTCATATTTGCAAGCAGTGTATACATGTTCCGTACCTTCTCGCTGATGTGGTCAGCCGGAGATAGTCTGTTATTGATAATCACACCTAGGTCTTTCTCTCTTTCTGATGTGTATAGGGTTTTATTTCCTAACTTATAATCCCAATCAGATCTTTTTCCACTTTTACCAAACTTGATTACATGACACTTGTCCACATTGAATTCCATTTGCCATGTACTACTCCATTCATGAAGTTTATTTAATTCTTCTTGTAGCTCCCTACAAGAGTCTGTGCTAGTAATTCTCCTTTGTATTTTTGCATCATCTGCAAACATATTCAGATAGCTCTCATTTCCAGTGTTACTGTTTATATCATTTATGTACACTAAAAACATGACTGGTGCCAGCACCAAACCCTGTGGTACTCCACTAGTCACTTCTTTCCATGATGAGTAGTTTCCTCTTAGTACTGTCCTCATTTCTCTTTTTATGAGAAAGTCTTGCATCCAACAAAACAGTTTGCCTCGAATTCCTCCTTGATGGTACAGCTTCCATAAAAGTCTTTGGTGTGGTACTGTGTCAAAAGCTTTCTTGAAATCTAAATAGATACTGTCCACCCATGCTTCCCTTTCCTGTATTGTGTTTGTTACTCTGTCATAGTAGCTCAACAGATTAGTAACACATGATTTTCCTTTTCTGAAACCAAACTGTCTTTCTGTTATCATACTGTGTTCTTCTAGATGATTTACCCAAGCTTTTCTTATAAGTTTTTCTAATACCTTGCTTACAACACTGGTCAGCGATACTGGTCGGTAGATGAGAGGATTTTGTCTATTTCCTTTCTTGAATAAGGGGACTATATTTGCTTTTTTCCAAATATCAGGTAGTTTCCCTTGACTCAAGGATTTCCTGAAAATTAAAAATAATGGTTTACTTAATTCCTTTGCACATTCTCGTAACACCCAACATGAAATTTCATCAGGACCACTTGCTTTTCCTCGGTCTAATCTACTTAACTCCTCCTGTATTACTTTTTCTGCTATTTGTATATCTGGTAGTATGTGTGGACATGCGTGTTCCACATAGTCCCTCTCAAAATTTTTTTCTTCTGTAAAAACTAATTGGAAATTCTTATTTAGTGCTTCCCAAATGTCTTTCTCTTGTGTATAAGTGATTCCCTCGTCCGTAATGGATTGTATTATATCTTTTACTTTGGTTTTGCTTCTGATATAGCTGTAAAACAGCTTTGGTTGATCACTACTTTTATTTATTATATCCTCCTCAAACTGTTTTTGGGCTTCCCTCCTTATTCTTGGATAGTCGTTTCTTGCCTGTTTGTAATTATTATACGCCCTTTCACTATTGTGTCTTCTGTATCTATTCCACAACAAATCTCTTCTTTCTTTGTGTGTGTGTGTGTGTGTGTGGATGGAGGTGTTATAACAGTGTAGAGTATTTCATTGTGGAGTGCTTTTGATCAGGGTTGCCAAGTCACACCCAGCTCTACCCGCGGAAACCCAACTGAAAACCAGCCCAAAAGTAGCCCAACACCAATAATTATTTTAAAAATCCTCTTATTATGCGAAATTAGTGTTTTATATAATTAACTCATGATCATCATCACTGTGTTCATTTTTGTGTACATTACGTCATATGTGAAACTTGCTAACATCATTTTGTTTGATGTGAAATCATTACAACACATTTAACTGTCTCATGCTGCAGTGTTTCTTAATTTACTTTTCACTAAATTATATTGAAAGAAACCCCTCTCTACTGCGGCATTGCTTGCTGGCAACGATAGCAGGGATAAAACAAAACGGCCTAATTCTTGGAAGTCCCTCTCTCCGCACGAATCTGTATGGTTATATAGTTATCCAGAACTGCTCTGGATCTCTCGTGGGCTGCACCCACTGGTCCCTATGGAAGTATTAGAGGCTCTCTCTCTCTCCGCCGTATGTTTAAACCTCTCTCTCTCTCTCTCTCTCTCTCTCTCAGTACTTTGTCGTGATGTGGTTTAACTCCAAACTAGCCCAAAAAACCGCGACAGTTTTCAAACCAGCCCAAAAAACCGCAACCCGCGACTGGTATAATTTGCCCGCGGAAGAGCTTCAAAACCAGCCCAATTTGGCGGGAAAACCGCGACCTTGGCAACCCTGCTTTTGATGTACCATTGTGCTGGTGGGTGGCTGTGCTTGCTGTGTGATGGGTGCTGTGGTTTAGTTTGGCAGAAGAATCAGCCACGCCCTATGGTATAGCTGTACCTAGGAGCAGAGGTGACTGCACCTCTGGACAATTATACCAAACTTTTATGAGACATCAAAATGAAGAGTTTAAATATAGGATCCATAAATCCTTAATCCAAAGGTCTTCCCTAACATTTTTTTTTTTAATACACCATGTCCCCTTTTTGGAGAAGGGCTAAGGTGTTGTCCCTGGGCAGAGGACTTACGTTTGGAGTGTGTAACACTTTATGACCGGATGCCCTTCCTGACGTCTACCAATGACCCTTAGGTGGACGAACCTCCAACCCTTGATCAGAGCGGAACACTCTAACCCACTGCACCACAAGTTGGCAAAAATAAATGTAGCATCCTGAGGACAGGCTACCATATTCATGAACATTTAAAGGAAGAAGGTCAGTCAACATCCTTTGATAAAATCTTTGTAACCTCTTGGGATTGAGTCTATGCACCTGGTTCGACCGTCACTGTCTGGAGCACTAACCACTCAAGAATCAGAGAGTATATATTTTAATAATGACTGGTCCTATACTGTGTTACCCCCTTCAAACAAATACATACCAGGGCTATATTACCACAATTCAGAACATAGGTAAGTCACTTGCCCATACAACATTTGGACACAACAAAGAAACCCCCACCACTGTATACAAACAATACATACATTCACTGATGAATTATGCAAGCCCTGCCTGGGCTCCTAACCTCGCCAAAACACATCAGAACACTCTACAGACCATACAGAACAAGGCCCTAAAAATAATCACAGGCTGAACAGCTACTACATCCAAAGACCACCTACGTCACGAAACCAAAGTCCTCAAAGTCAAGGATCACCTAGACATGAGAGGCACCCAGATTCTTGCTGCAACCTCCACAAGCCCACAACATCCACTACATTACGTGGCAGCACATCCACCCACATCTAGGGATATCAAAACAACACCCAGCAAACGATATCATACACAAGTACTGTCATCTCTCCCCCTTTGCCCACCTCAGACCATCTTCCAGATGCATATCCATACTCAAATCACTCGCTGCTCCATTCAGTCACTTAAAGACAACACACAGCTGCATGCACGGCCTCCAAACATCCACCCTTCTGAATCCTATCTCCCTCGTGGGGACAGGGTCCACCTGGCCAGGCTGAGATGTGGGCACAATCCAGCCCTCTTAAGCTACCACAAGAGGCTGGATGACTCTGTCGCTGACGCCTGTCCAGGATGTAACACAGCACCCCATACTATTAAGCACATTATGGAAGACTGCATTGCACACAATCACCTATGCCAACAACACAACATACACTCTTTGAGAGCTCTGTGAGAAAGCCCGGTCTCGGCCATGGCCTTCCTAAGGGACTCGGGACCGTTCAGTCAGGCTGCCTAGGGAACAACTACTACTACTTCTACTACGTGGGTAAGTGACTGGCCTACATCCCTACTGGCCTTTCATGAATGAAAAACTGGTGTTCAGTACAATAAGCCCCTCCTTGACTGGTGCACTTCAACACGTACACAAGCAGCCATTCTTTGTAATATGAGAAAATTTACATGCTCATTATTCAAAATGCCACTTAAAATGCAACACAGTAGTTACAAACTACAGTATACTCATGAAGGTCTACTGATCAACT
The DNA here is from genome assembly GCF_032717465.1 of Coenobita brevimanus. Taxonomy (NCBI): domain Eukaryota; kingdom Metazoa; phylum Arthropoda; class Malacostraca; order Decapoda; family Coenobitidae; genus Coenobita; species Coenobita brevimanus. Next base: position 35,458,328 of record NC_137024.1, read on the forward strand.
TCATTCGTCACTAAATGGTGAGAATGAATATGCATCTATATCTGATGGTTCCACAACTAGAAAATTCCATATGCTGTATTTACAAAACACTGCACCATCCTGCATCCCTGACTTAATCATACCAAATCTGGCTTTTTTTTTTTTTTTTTTTTTTTTTTTAAACTATACGTGCCAACATGTTTAGAGTCACTCCAGGGGTTTGACAGTAGATACGGGGTACACAAATGCTTAGGTTAGTGCAGCAGGTAAAGGTACACTGATACATGGCAGTCAGTGGCCCTGCACTGTTAACAAGAAAGGAAAAAGATAATTACTCCATTCTGTGTGGCATTACATAAGGTACAGGCTTCATATGTAGTGGTGTGAAAGATGGGCTAAAAGAAGAGAAAAAAAAATGAATGGAAAAATTTTTATAGTTGCTGTCTCTACTGACAAAGTACAGCAGACCCTCGCAATACCGGATCAGTTGGGGGAAACGTGATACAATAAATCTGGATGCCTCCACCTCCTCTTCGTCTTCTTCCTTTGCTGGTGTCTTGTTTTGTTGTAGTTCAATAGCTATCTCCTCTTCTATCTGGTGATGGTAGTCAGGTACACCAGCATCCTCATTCAGCTACTCCTCAGCAAGGTGCCCCTGCCTTGCAGCTGCTAACATTTCTGACATCCTTGGTGGCTGAAACCCCTCACAATCACACAGTGCTGCTGGAGTCTCGGGGTCCTGAGGGATCTGCACCACCTGTTCTTGAACATGGCAAGAGACACTTTCTTTCACAACCGTGCCCAGCTGAAGATGGCATCCTTGATGGTGCATTTCTTGAAGTTAAGCAGGGTTTTCTTGTCTCTGTTGTCCTCATATTCTTCCTGGTCCATCCCTTCCTCAGTCACAACAAGACACTCATACAGGTAGAAGTTTCTGTAGTGCTTCTTTACACTCTCCACTGCTCCCTCATCCATAGGCTGGATAAGGGCAGTGCTGTTGACTGGCAGCAACAAAACATTGGTTCATCCATCCTTGCTGCTGAGTTTGGTGAAGGAAGGATAGTTGTCTAACAGCAGAACTACTTCATATCATTAGGACTGATGCCATACCTTTTTCAGTGCTGCCTCACGGAAAGGTCAAAGATGTGGTGGCACTAGTCATGAATGATATCCTGGGTAAATCATGAAGACTTGTTCCCATGGTACTCCACAGGAAGCTTGATCATGATGCCCCTGAGTGATCCTGGTTGCTTGCTCTTACCTACTAGGGCAGGGAATAAGCGATGAGAGCCATTGGCATTGGTGCAGGCCAGAATGGAGATGCTCCTTCATTGTCATATGTCCTAGAGTGCTGCCAATATCTACTGAGGCCTGGGTATTTTGAGGGAAAGCATGCAAGAAGAGTCCAGCTCCACCAGTACTGTAAATTTGGAACTCGCAGGCCCTCCTCCTCCATCAGCTTCCGAAGGTGCTGGACAAATGGCACCATATCATTGACATAAGAAATGAGCATCTTCCCAGTTATGGCCTTGTTAACAATGCCAGAGCACCGCCAGAGCACCTTCAAAACTTCCACAGCCAGCCACCACTACACTTGAAAGCATAGACTCCAAGATAAGTAACAAGCCTTTGTGCTGTGTGTAGGATATCCAGGCCATGCACGGGGATCAGGGACACCCTCAGCTCGCTCCTGCATGTACCACTTATACACTGCTTCGTCGAATTTCTTGTTGGACAGCTTCCTGGCCATGAAAACATCCTTGCCCTTCCTTCCACCTTCCATTTTCTTCATAACCTCCTTTGTTTAGTCCTTGACCGTCAGGATATCGAGCAGGATTGTCTTCTTTATCCCTTCTTGCGAATGACGTTGCCCTTGCTCAAGCATTTCTCATGTGCCTCAATCATTTCCCATCTTCTCTGCAATGGTCATAATCCTCATCTTTACTTTTTAAGTAGGGGAGAAGTTAGGTGATTCCTCATGAGGTCAATTTTCAAAATCACAATCATATGACACTTATCACACTTGAGACACAACATGCAGAGGCGCAGATGCTGACACAACGAAAGACGCAGCAAGACTGAGGCCGACCACGTGTGGTACAGTGTGTCCACAGCCTAGGCCTAGGCCTACTGGAAGTAGCTTTACAACAGCCTAAAATAACACCACTTCCCACCCACTCCTTCCCAACCTAGCACATGTGGGAAGGAAAAACTGTGGCCAGTGCTGGTAACGGCATTCTGAGTCACGCCAGGTGCAGGGAGTGATCTGGTAGGCCTGCTTCATACACCCCATGTAACGGACAGTATGTATTAAATGCAAAAGAGTCTGGTGGCCACAGTTGTCCAGAAGGTCCATGTGGTTTTTCCTGTCTACCGGATGGTATCTGGTATGTTCATACATGGACCTTGAAAATGTCCATTAAATCCAATATCCAGTCTACTGGGGTCTAGTAAAGCAAGGGTCTATCGTAAATGGACAAGGAGACTATAATAGCAAGATCGTGTACCCTGGATGGATCAATGCAGCTATGACATCCATCTGGGAACTAAACAACATTAAACTTCCCTGCACCAAGTCATGTGGAAGAACCCTGGTCTAACCTTGGTGACGTGCTGTCTACCACAAAGGGTCCCAATTCCTTGCATGTTGTGTGTATATACAGGACCTATAGAACAGCCCCACAGAAGCAGTTACTTACCTGTGGTTTACAAGTCTGTGTTAAGTGACAACAATGACTATATAAAGGACTTGGAGCGGTGGTGTCTTTGCTGTAGGTCTACCCCCCCAGAGGCTGTCGAAGCAGAGGAGGAGGACAGCATGGGGATCAAACCACCGCAAACCCCCCCGGCCCCTCGCAGGGCCCGAGAACCTGGGAGTGGTTTTGGTCACCCGGGCAAGTACAGTACCACATCTCTCAGCACAACACACACAACAACACCGTTTTTCCTACACCAAGAAATGACTCCCCGGTGGTCGTTTCTCGACACATTCTTCTAGCTAGGGATATTGAGAGCAATCCAGGACCCACCAACAAATACACATGTCCAACATGCTCAAAACGTATCATGTTGAGCTGACAGACAAAGGGTTCACTTCAGTGCAATTCCTGCAAGAACTGGACCCATTACTGTACACCTGCACAACACTTACATTCAGAAAACATTACACAAACACCTGCACCTGCTCCCTATGCTCCTTTCCCCACCCACTAACCTCCCCACCAACCCTACTCCTACTTCCTCCACACCTCCTTAGCCAAACCCACCATTCCTTCCTACACCATCCAATCCCCCAACCCCTCCCATTCCACCTCAACCCTCACCTCCAACACAACCTTCTCCTACCCCTTCCCCTCCACCCACACCACCATCACCTCCCCCCATGCTGCAGTAGTCAACACACATCACACACACAACATACATCCTTCAATTAACCCCTAAAGCGCAGCCGTGGACAGCCGACCCCCCCCCCCCGTGTGGTGGGGTTGTATCGCGGTCTGAGTACCTGTAGGAAAATATTTGCCAAAAATCAGAGATTAACCCTAGAACATTATAATTTTTATGGCAGATAGTACTTACATTCAGCTTTCTCCAGAGACAAGTGTTGAGCCTTCATGGACTACCCAAGGACTTGTGGGGACTTGCAAAGTTGGGTAACAAAATCTTCACTTTCACACGTTCAGCAACCCGGTTTCCCCTCTACCACAGCCTCAGTCTGTCACAGTAAACTTTATACTACAACGTACAGGTAGTTTGGAATCCATATTTGTACAATAAGCACTGAAAATAAGGCTAGAATCAACGGAGCGTACGGCCGACATGCAGCGCGGCGGCGGTCTTCCCGTCACTGAACAAACATTTCCCTTTTCACAGCTAAAAACACGTATACTACATTATTTTCCATCATAGTACTTCCCAAAGGCTCGCATGTCACTATTACGGCCATAAAATTCACTGTCACTGCCAGTATTGTGAAGCGGGAATGAGAAAGACCACCGAGGCGCACTTTTATTCTGCCTTACGCCAGTCACTTTCTTCTCGTTCCTGTCGGCCGCTCGCACTTCATTTTTATTGCTCACTTTCACTCTCGCTGTCAGATTAGTGCCTAATTCATCACTGTCACTGTCATTACTGTACTTATAAAAATAATATTTCCAACACACCAAACTGTCACTGTCATAATATAGAATAGAAATAAATGATTGCAACTTCTTACACTGGAGTGACTGTCACTGTCAATACTTATATTACTATGTACAATAATTTACACTGAAATCACTGTCACAGTCAGTGCTTTTACAACTACATACACTAATTTACACTCAACTGACTGTCACTGTCAGTACATACAAGAAAACTAAGCACTAGTATCATTGTCACTCTCAGTATTATTTACAGATTTCCACCCTTATTTTCAATATCTACTTAGGCTGTGGTAGTCACAGAAACACGGGTAAGCGCACCGGGGAATCTGACACTCTTTGCACTGCAAGGAGGTGCGTCTAAAACTCCATTCCTGCCGGTTGGTGTGGCTGCAAACATAGCACCTCCTCAGTGCTTTCCCCCTCTTGGCAGTGCTAGGCAGTGGCTTGAGGTGGTGTCGCTGAAGGTAGTCCTGGCACTGTAGGCGGTCTGGACGTGTCTGTGGGTGGCGCCTGGGACCTGATGGCAGTACAGTACCTGTCCAAAACGCTGAAGTAGCTGGTAAACACAAGTCTTTGAAAACTGCCTGAGAGAGTAATTAGCTGGCTTCCTGTTCTTGATCTTATACAGGATGAAGGTGTTCAGCATACACATATCCAGCAAGTGCAAGAACACCTTCTTGTACCAGCGCCGGTTCCTCCTCAGGCAGTCAATCTCTCCGATCATCATATCGGACTTGTCCACCAGCCGCATATTGACGTTGTAGTCAATTACAGCATCAGGCTTCATCACAGGCTCGCCAGTTCTTCTGTCGACTTTCCCTGTGGCTTGGATTTCCCCCTTGTGTACTGTGGTGAGCATATTGACGATCCTCTTGTCGTGCCACCGTATCGCCAGCATCTTGTCTGATTTCTTCAGGTGCACGTCTCCCCGCTTTGATCTTGCAGCCTCGGGGAAGCCAGGGTAGTGTGTCCTATTGCTCCTGAGAGTGCCACAGGAGCCGACACCGTGCTCTGAAAGGTACTTGGCGAGTTTCGGTGCTGTATAGTAATTGTCAGTATACAGGACATGATTCCTGCCGAAGTACTTTTCCAGAAGCACTTTCACCAACGGCCATGCCACGTTGAGTACACTGCTTCCCGTCCGATCAGCTAAGTTAAGCAACGTTGGGTCTGGTTAGTACTTGGATGGGTGACCGCCTGGGAACACCAGATGCTGTTGGCATCCCTACGTGTCAAGTGGGGTTAGTGGAGGATTAGTGCCCCTCCCTGTAAAACAATTAACTCTAAGCCCTTGACCACCCTGTTTGGGATACATGGTGTCTGGCAATGGATGGATGGATGGACTTTCACCACAGAGCCAGAGAATCCAAGGGGGTCGGTCTTGTCCAAGTCCACATTGCTGGCGGTGTAGATGACAAAGTCTAAGATGAACCCCGTCTTGCAGTCGCACAGCACGAAAAACTTTATTCCAAAGCGGTGGCGTTTGCTAGGAATATACTGCACGAACTGAAGACGGCCCCTGAACAAAACCAAGGACTCGTCGATAACTACTTTCTTGAAGGGCCGAAGGAACGTCATAAACTTGTCCTTGATCAAGTTCAGGATTTCCCTCACTTTCCATAGGGGGTCAGTCTGGGAAGGCTCATCGTTGTTAGCGAAGTGCAGGTACGTCATGAGTTGCCTGAAACGATCACGAGTCATGTACTTGTTGAAGATGGCGGTGGGGCACAGGTCGTCAGCACTCCAGTACTCCTCGAGCTTGTGCTTCCAGTTATGTGGCATGAGAAGCATCAAGCCGATGAATACAAATAGTTCGCGGATCGTCACAGGAACCCATGCTGCCATCCGCAACGTGGATGGCCACCACCTTCACCTTCACGAACTGCAGCACATTGTCCTTCGTACCTGTTGGTCTCGGTACAAATATGCTGCATTACTTCGTCATCCAGGAAGGCCAACAGGTAGTCCAAACATTCACCACCCTCGGGGACAGGGAAGTCAGCCTGGATCCCAGACCCAGTAGAATCAAAGGGGAGATCCTCTGGCACAAAATCTGAGCCCTCAGACCACACGAAGGCGTCCAGAGTGCCCTGCCTAGGCTGGGAGTGGGTGGGTGCGTCGGAGGGTGAGGCAGGCCGTGTGGCAGTGGGTGAGGCAGGCGGTGAGGCAGTGAGTAAGGCAGGTCGTGTGGCAGTGGGTGAGGTAGGTCGCGAATGTGCGGTTGTGGTGGTGGTGGGGAGAGTGGGAGAAGGTTCAAGGTCACTCACAGTAGGCTGGGTGGTGAGTTGCCTAGTGCGAGAAACCTTACCACTAATTTTACCACTACTAGACACTTTCCTATTCATGCCAGCATGAACACGGGGCCTACGGAAACCTCTACGACTACCAGACTGCCTACTTCCCTTCCAAGGTGGTGAAGGAGACTCCGAAGACTCTGGAGAAATCACTGCAGATGATGAGGAAGAGATAATGGGGCTGGGGGAGCGAGGCAGTATGGAGGCGGCCTGACCTGAGTGTGGGAACAATGGCCGGCCTGCGGGGTACAATGACTGGGAACTGGGGTCACCACTTCGCTTCCTCTTTGCCTCCTTGCCATACGCCACTCCCTTCTGCTGTGAAGCCTTGCCTGATGAGGTACTAGGCACAGCAATGAGCTCTTCCTGCACCTCAGACTCAGCACTAGACGATAAAGTGTCTGATTCGGCAAGGCTCAACCACACACCAACATCACTACCGTAGTCCATAGAGGCTTTCATTAGTTCTCGGCCTATAGCCGACTCACTCAGGCCCTTTGCACTCCCTAATAAGGGTTTAGAAGGGGTAGAGGTCATGAAGCCCTTTTGCGGAGGGCTGGAAGGCACTGACTCGGAAGAGCTAGAATTCGCCATGATGTCACCTTGAAAGCCTGCAGTAAACTGACGCTAAACAGGGGAAAACCGCACGAAAAAAAGCTAGTGTGACAACTGGGGAACAAGCGTTTCCAATTTGCATAAACTGCTTGTGAGAGGAGAGCGCAGATTGACATTTCTGAGCAGTCAGCACGCTGCCATATATCACAGCCAGGCTGGCCGGGCCGTGGTGGTGGGGGGGTGTAAAAAAAGCGATACTTGGCAATAACAGAGGTCAGCAGTACAAAGGTCAAGTATGCTAATTATAGCTAAAGGGTGGTGGTACTGATAGACAATACCAGCTTGAACCTGCTTACCCGCGTTTATTCAAAATTAACTCGAATCGCAAACGCGACGATCCGCCGTTATGTCCTTTTTGGCAATCGTCGCAAAAGCGACGATCTGCGTTTAAAGGGTTAAACACAGATGGCATAAACACCAAAAAACAGAACTCACACAATTCATCAAACAACAAAACAAACCCCACTGCCATATTACAAGAAACAAAACTAAACAGAACACAAAAAACACCAACATTTCATAATATCACCACCATTCGACAAGACCGGGCCAATGGCAGTGGCGGTGGACTCATCACCCTGGTACACAAATCCATCAACTTTTCAGATATCAGTGCACACACAAAGTCCCTTCTCCCTCCACATGACACCACAACAGAAATACAATCAATTAAAATCGCACTGGTAACAAATCACATATAACAATCGTCAATACATACATTCCTCTCCAGTCACCCCCTACAGCACCAAATGATTACTCACCACAAATACACCACTTCACTAACACACCCAACATCATCCTGGGTGGTGATTTCAATGCCAAGGCATCAGCCTGGCATGCCAACAACCCTGACACAGACAGAGAGCTGGTACTACAATCCCAAACAGATCATCTTTTCATACTGAATGATCTCCAATCAACATAATGTTACATGTGGCCGATATATGTTCATACGTAATATTCAGAACTTTTAATATTCATTTATTAGTACCATGCTAGCGATCTGTGAATTGAGTTTATAAATATCAGATCGTAGGAAACAGCCTGGCCCAGCTGTGTGTCGATGTTTTAGTGCTGTTTCAAACCACGTTCCTGTATCGCTCACAGTTTCGACCTTGAGTTGCTGCTCTGCTCTTCTAGTTTCTTTGAGTTGCGCTTCTTGCTTTCCTGAGTTAAACATCTTGCTTCTTTGAGTTTGTCTATATAAGCCGGGCTGAGACTACCACTAGTTAGTTGGCGGCTTGAGTTAGACTGGTGTGTTGGATTGCACTGTTCTGGGGATATTTGTGTAATATAGAATATATCTGCCACATGTGAGTTAATGTTTATTAAGTATCAACACATGATATACTTATTAGGTTGTTATTTTGATACTGCCATTATTCATAAGAATTGTTAATTCAGCGTTGTGGTGTGGATGTGGATGTGATAGGAAGCGTTATGAGGAACACACTGAGGTGGTTTGGCCATGTGGAGAGGATGGAGGGTGAAAGACTGACGAAGAGAGTGTATGTGAGTGAGGTGGAGTGGGGAAGAGGGAGGGGGAGGCCGAGGATGAGATGGAGGGATGGGGTGGAGAGGTATATGAGAGAGGGGGGTGTGAGTTGGGAGCAGGGCAGTGAAATGGCGGGGGACAGGGCGACTCGGAGGCGATTTGTTTGTGGCCACCCCAAACGGGATTGAGGCGTCTGGCAATAGATAGATAGATAGTTAATTCAGAATCACTCTTACTGCCCTAGCAAGTGTCACATGTTATATTAGTGTAACGAGTCTGTCTCTATTTTTATGCCTGGTCTTAATTACAACCCCCAGTGGTTTTACAACCCAAGGGCTAGTTTGTGTTCTGCTTTATCTTTATATTGGCATTTGGAACTTTACGATAATTTCTGCAAGAGCTAGTTTGATAATCCTGTTTGAACCTGTTTGATTTTGTTTTTGTAGCTTTAAGTCAGTGTTAAGTACATTAATTTAAGCATTTTTAACTGCCCATTTCATTCCCCCTTTTTGTCACTGTTATATGTTTTACCCTTGATAACTGTTTTTCCCCCTTTAAGCTTACAATTTGGTGTGGCTAGCCGCCACTTGGTATTTTAAAATTTTCGTTGCACACTTTACAGGCAATCAGATAAGCCTTTAGCTCCACCATGTCGTAATAATACCCATATCCCACACCAAGCCCTCTTCCTCCCATCATCCCCAGACATCACCTTTTGCTCCAAAAACCTCGCCCCCCACAACATCCTAGAGAGTGGTCAAAACCCTTGGATTTGATCACCTCTCAATCATCATCACTACCAAAACCAGAATCACCCCAGCTGGCCACAAACACACATACACTAATTACAAGGGAGCCAACTAGGAGGCCTTCACAACCGAAACAGAACAACATTTTGAAACATTAAACAGTACATCCATCACAAACATCAACACCACAGTGCACACTTTCAATACAATTATACAAAATGCAGACAAAAGACACATCCCTAGAGGCAACAGAAAGAGACACAACCCTAACTTTACACCAGAAATTCAAGGCCTCATCAGACAACGGGACACACTACGACACTCCCCAACACCCCATACACAAGACACTGTACAACAAATACAAGAACTGAACACTCAAATAAACAATATCAGAACAGCAAACAGTAAACTGGAATAATTATCTCCAAACACTTGACCACAAAACAAACACCAGCAAACTCTACAAAACACTTAACAGCATAACACTCTCCAACAGCAACACTACACAATCACACGCTGCCATCGCAACAACAGACCCCATACCTTCAAACAAAACAACAAACAAACTCTCTCATCAATCACTTTTCACATGTCATCCATCTACTGTAAACCCCCATCACAACGACCGACATATCATCCAACATAAAAGACAGTTCGCCACAGACCCAGACTATGCACCTTTCACTTACAACCAGACAAAGCACATCATTAGCAACCTTAAGCACTCATCTGCCTGTGGACAAGACAACATAAGCAACATTCACCTTAAACACCTTGGACCACAAGGAATACAAGCACTCACCAACATATCAAACTACAGCTACTCATACATAATACCCAACATCTGGAAGCATGGCGTTATCACCACTACCCCTAAACCCAACAAAGACCCAATGTTACCTTCCTCATACCGCCCCATCACACTCCTCTGCATCCCCTCTAAAGTCACTGAATGACTGGTACTACAATTAGTTACACTTTACACTCCCCCTAGCCCCATCACAACACGGATTTAGGCCACTACACTCCACAAACACCCTTCTTACAGATCTTACACAGAGAGTTTTTGATGACATGACTTCAGCTAGGCCACCACATACATCACTCCTAGTCACACTTGACAACAGCAAAGCTTTTGATGCCATCCCCCGCCACAACTTCACAAACAAAATATTCAACACAAACATGCATAATAACACAAAAAGATGGCTCGCAAACCACTTAGCAGGCAGATGTGCACATGTAACATTTGCCTGTCAGTCTCTGAACATCAAAAACTTCACAAATGACGTCCCCCAAGGATCTGTTTTGTCCCCTACACTCTTTGACCTATACATGCACGACATACCCACACCCCACACACCACAGATACACATAGCTTCCTATGCAGATGACATAACACTTACTTGTACACACCAAAACACAAACACAGCTGCACACATCTTCCAACCTTACCTCAACACACTACACAAATAGTTCACCACAAACAAGTTCAAAATAGCCCCAACCAAATCTACAGTGACCCTACTTAAAAGATGGACAGCAGAACACAGTCACATTCCACACCTCACCATTAACAACATTCCCCTACCACACACACACACACACACACACACACACACACACACACACACACACACACACACACACAAAATCCTTGGTGTGATATACAATACATCAATGTCATTTAAACAACATATCACAAACATTAAAAAGAAAATAACACCAAGACTCAATGACTTGAGGTGACTTGCCCATACAAGATTTGGACACACCACCACCACCACCACAGTATACAAACAATATATACATTCAGTGATGAATTATGCAAGCCCTGCCTGGGCTCCTAACCTCATTAAAACACACTACAGCACTCTACAGACCATACAGAACAAGGCCCTAAAAATAATCACAGGCTGCACAGCTACTACACCCACAGACCACCTACATCAAGAAACCAAAGTCCTCAAAGTCAAGGATAACCTAGATATGAGAGGCACCCAGTTTCTTGCTGCAGCCTCCACAAACCCACAACATCCACTACAGTACATGGCAGCACATCCACCCACACAAAGGAACATCAAAACAACACCCAGCATACAATATCATACACAAATACTGTCATCTCACCCCCCTCACCCACCTCAGACCATCTTCCAGATGCGTATCCATACTCAAATCACTCACTGCTCCATTCAGTCACTTAAAGACACTGCACAGCTGCATCCACGGCCTCCTGATATCCACTCTTGTGAATCCTATCTCCCTCGTGAGGACAGGGTCCACCTGGCCAGGCTGAGATGTGGGCATCATCCAGCTCTCTTAAGTTACCAGAGGAGGCTGGATGACTCCGTCGCTGATGCCTGTCCAGGATGTAACACAGCACCCCATACTATTAAGTACATTATGGAAGATTGCATTGCACACAATCACGTATGCCAACAACACAACATACACTCCTTGAGAGCTCTGGGAAAGCCCGGTCTCACCTATGGCCTTCCTTAGGGGTTCGGGGCTGTTCGGCCAGATTGCCTAGGGAACAACTACTACTACTACTACTATGACTATATAAAGGGATTCTCCATATAACAGATATTACATGCTTCATGTGCGATACATTTAATGCTCTATGGTGGACTTTATGAATAAAAAGTGTAATGTTTTATGGTAATGAAACACGAATATAAAAAGGAATAGCTTGTCTGTAAATAAGAACATACAGGTACTTAAGTGAGAATGATGAAATGGATGTGTAGTGTCACACTGAGGGATTGGCCATGTGTGCAGAAATATTAAGACAATTAGGTAGGGATGTGTAAAAGATGCAATACATACTGGCAGCCTGGAACAGCCAGGACATTACAAAAGTATGTGTGTGAGTAACTGGATGAACCACTACACTGACGTAAAAGTGTATGGGAGAAGCTCTGTGGACAGAGCACAGAAAAAGTGTTACACAATAAGGTCCTACAAACAGACCTCAGTGATGAGGGAGGTTGTGACACTTGGGAAGCAGGTATCAGGTAACTGTACATAACAAGTACTTGATGTGAAAAATTTCCCACATTATCATGAGCCCTGCTTTACTGAAAGTCACACAACAGCATACACTGTATTATATTTAACTTAATGGTAAGGTAACATTACATTAATAACACATAGTTGTATAGAAATAAAATCTTAGCACATCCCTGTATTACAGTATAAGCACCCATGGACAAACAAAAATTGGCAATAATTTTCTTCATATAACATATATGTTCAACACAAGAGTGATCATGACATAAATGCAGATCAAATACAGTACAGTATAATGGAGGAAAGTGTCATGTTTTCATATGTTTGCATGATTTCTTCTAAATTTTTATTATTTTGGATCAGGATGGGTTTCAAGGAAGTTTGTCTCCTTTCTAACAAAACTCTCTAATAACACACTGGGTGTCCTATGCAAACACATGGGGTCATTTCCCTGGAAGATAAAAATCAAGATATACTTCTAGTATGTACTTTCAAGTTGTGAGGAACCCTCTGTTTATATATATAATCAGTCTTTATACATCAACTTTTTGCATCCCCTCCCATTACACTTCCTCCTTTTCATAATACAGTAACTTTTCCATCAAGCTCCTTCTTCCTTTCTTCCTAGTAAATCAATACACAGTTGTCCATTCTAGGACTGTAAAAATTTTTACTTTCTAAGACTATATTATAATAACACAGGTATACTGAATTAACTGTGACAACAGAAGAAGCACTTGGCATTCCTTAAAGACAGGTCTATACAGTACTGTATAGGGCTTACACATATTTCTAACTGGTATACATCCGTTCATCTCCACAAGACCATGTTGATAACCTTACTGCTACGACAGAAAAGCGTGGTGTTCCTTAACATTAAGAAATGGTAAATGGGTTCCAACCTGCTTCAACCACCTGAAAAAGGGTATCTTCTTTGGTCTAGATGCCAGAGGGTCTGCCAAAGGATATGCATCCATTCCCACCTTGTCAAAACATGACTAATTCTAACTCTGTACAGTAGTAGTTTAAGGTATGCACAATAAACATAAATAAAACAAATAAAAAGTTATTTGAGCACATCCTGAGAAAATGATTCTGAAAAAAGTCACAACCCTTGAGTTTCTGTAAGAAATCTTTGATATTTCAGAGTTTTCTCAATACAGTCAAGTCACCTATGACGCTGACTTCTATGGCACGGTTTTCTATGACATGGTAAGGTACCAGACCCCCAAAAAAATTAACCACGCGCATAAACTACCTATGACTCAGGTGCGGCAAGGTTTGAAACGCACAGGCTAATTCCCCTGGCAGCGCGCTCCCCTGTTTGTAAACAGAGAAGATGGCAACCACTTCAGTTTAGGTTGCAAAGGGTGAGAAAGTTTCCGGGAAAATGGAAACTTTCCAGGGAATCTTTCCGGGAATTTTCAGGGCCCGAGAATTTTGGGAATTTTCAGGAATATTCACATTTTTCAAAAAAATTTCTGTGTATTAGTAAGTAAAGCAATTTAGGGTAATATATATATTAATTAAATACAGCCTTCAACTCCAGTTAGTACAGTACATGGACGTGTATTGAACGGGACTGAACGCGTCCTACTCAGTCACTGTGCCTCTCACTACACTACCCACTTCAGCCAGAAACAGCATACAGAGAGGAGGTCACGGTGGTCACTCCCCGTCCCTGCTCACCTCTTCATCCTTCTCACTGTCTGCATATCATTAATGTAAGTTGAATTATTGCATAAATGTCAGAGAGAAACTGGTCTGTGTATGGAAATACACACACCAAACTGCGAAACAGACTTACCAATGATCGAGTGGAAAAGTTGGTGGCCATTCATGCTAATCTCAAACTGTTTGAAGATGACATGGATGAGAAAAATTTAACCATCTGCACCAGTGAAATGGATTCAGACAGTGAAGTGATGGAAGATTCAGTGTCATCTGATTCAGAGGAAACCGAAGTTACTGAACAACAAAGTGAGAAATAAATGTAGTGAAAAATTGAGACAATCTGCTCTATTGTTTTAACTTGCATGGCATAGCCTGTGATAATTAATGATAAGTTTTGCTTTCTTATTCTGCTTACATATTACTGTAAGGTACCAGTTTTGAGTAAAATTTTAGTTTACAAACAAGGTTTTCAGCTTACATACTGAATAACGCCACACATTTTGAGATAAGGTTATCTAAAGCTTAGGAAGTTATATTTGGATTGAAATAAACATTTTTCTTTACACATGACATTAAATTCTCCTCAGGAAAAAGGGGCCACCTCTTTTCTTTTATAATTTTTAAGGCATTCAAAACCTTCTGAAAGTTCCCGAAAATTCCCGAATATTCCCAACATTTCCAATAAATTCCCAAAATTCCCCTGGAAAGTTTCCGAGTTCAAAATTCCCGGGAATTTTACAACCTTACTTCAGTTCCATACTACAAGTGTTCCAACTGTGGACTTTTTTCTCTCTTATGAGGTTAAACTTCACCAAATTCATTGTGTTAAGTAATAAAACATTAAAGATTCTTTGGGCACTGTGACTAGTTTATGGGTTTGTTTGTAAAACCGCTATGAACGGGTTAGTGACAAAGCACCTATCTCTGAGCTAAGACGAAGTATAATGCCTCCCATCACCATCATCACGTATATAAGAATGATTACTAATGTGTTAAACATGAGTTTTGTTGACACTTGAGCATACAAACTTAATCACATAAACTTCTTCAATCAGTGCTTGACCAGGCAGCCTCCGCCATCTTTAATGTTTTGGTCGGTCAGCTGATCTGTGTCTACTTGGCAGAGCTTTTTTTCGCTCGATTTGCAGCGCGTAGTATTGCCCAAGTAGATGCAAGGCTGATCACCCTCCTGTTTTTTGTGCCTATCGTTACATGTTATACATGCACTGACTGACTGCTCGATTGTATGTGTGTGTAGAGTGGGGAAAAGTGGGGTGAACAGGGGGACTTTGGGCGAACGTCCAGAACCAAATTCCATTTTTCCCATGGGTTTTCTATGGCACAAGCTTCATCCAGAACCAATTAGCCGCGCCTTAGGTGATTTGACTATTTTCTGCCCTGTAAAAACTAACATACTGTACAACACTGGTACTACAGTATGTGGGGTAATGCCATGATGATTTTTATGCTTATTACTTAAAGTACAGTGAAATCTCACTACAATGGGCTAATTGGGGCCCAAGCCAATCCAAAAAAAGCAGGAGTCCAATAAAAGTGACATCTGGACTCCCTCCCTGCTAACCTGGACTTTTTCCGATATATCAGACACTTCGGATCACGCCAATGGTTCTTCACTACCACTGCAGTACTACAGTACAATCCCAGCTATCTGGTATCCAGACAAACGGAATACTCAGAATAACGGGAAAATTCAAGGGCTGGTAAAAACGTCAGTAAGTTATAACTGTGCGCCATTTTGAATGGACCGCCAAACGGCCATTTTATCGTGTCACGCGAGGCTGGGTGAAGTCGGACTAAGCGAGGTGAAGACATTTCCGGCTAATGTAAATCCCTAGCAAATCCTCTTAACCAGCCCTCCTCCTCCCTCTTTCCCCTACTTGAATTTAGTCATCCTCCACAATTTCCACAAATCACCAGTTTGCTTCTTACCACCAGACAGTAAACAAGCTCTCTTGCTGTTGTGTTGCTCTAATGGACGGTAATTTCAACATTCCAAAATGCCTAAAGAGCAAACTAAACGTAAGCGTGTCGTGCCCACCTTGAAACAGAAGCTGGACATATGCAATAGACTTGAAAAAGGCAAACATTATAAAACACTGATGACCGAATATAATGTAGGAAATCCAACGATTTTATATAAAGACCCAGCATCCAAGCTCAATGAATTTTTCATGAAAAGCGAGACAAGTGAGTCCATTGAAAAAAAGCATACCCTTCATCGTTCAAGTGGTTTTGCTTAGAAAGATCTAGGGGAGCACCTATTTCTGGTCCTCTTATCGAAGAAAAAGCAAGAGAGTTTCACAATAAAATGAATACAGAAGTCGAATGTGATTTCAGTGTTGGATGGTTAAATCGTTTCAAAGACAGGCATGGAATTTGTACGCCAGACATCTCGGGAGAGAGCAAATCAGCAAACGTCGGTGTTTTTCTTCCTAACGGACCGACTCTAACTTGCACCACATAAATTCATCTTAGAACGCATGTATGCTGGCAGAGATGAAAAAAAAAAAAGATGTTAATAGGAATGAAGGTTTACTTTGTTGGAAGAAAAAAATATATGCTTGCACTTCATATGTACATCATGTATTTTATTTTGTGCAAAACAGCTGATTGGTGAAGGGTGGAATGATGGAGGTCAGTCGGGGCCGGGACCGTAAGCAAAGCTTTGTGTGGGGTCACAGGTGTGATAATTCTACAGTATAGTCTTAACATCAGTTCACCAATAAATGTTCAAGATTTTATTTCTTTATTTTTCCACTTTTATGAGTACAGTACATACAACGAAAACTTCGGTAGTTAACAATGGTGCAAAACAGTGGCGGAATGGTGGCGGTCAGTTGGGGCCGGGATCGTAAACGAAGCTGATGTGGAGGTACAGGTGTCGTGATAATTTACCAATAAATATTCAGGATTTTATTTCTTTAGTTTTCCGCATGAGTACAGTACATACAAGAAATTATTCGGTAGTTAACAGAATGGACTTGTGCATTTTGGAGTACCGGTACTGCAAGGCATTGCATGCACGTCCATTATGACCATGGTGTGTGTTTGCAAAGCAATTTTTCAGGTAGAATCTCTTGGTGTGCCCCCTGATGTGAGTGGTGAGTACCTGAATTGTATTTACTGCTGTGATAATGATCGCCTTTGTATAGATTTGAATATCAGAACTACGGGAAAAATCTGTAACCGGGAAGGTGAATTCCCCAAGCCGCCCGGTTAACTGGGATTGTACTGTATATAGTATTATACATTCAGTACAATAATCAAATGGTTTATTATATATAATAATACTGTACATGCTGATAAACATGTCTTTTATTTACCTTATTGCGGTGACCACAGCTGAAGTGGTCAGGAAATCCGGACTGCTTCTGGCTTTATCGGACTTTTTCCGATATATATGAACTTAGTCCAGTCGGCTCCTCAACTCCAATAAAAGTGAATTCCAGTATACTGCAGTCCATTATATCAAGGTTTTATTGTACTCTCATTTCTGAATAAAGATTATTCTAATGCTTACTGGATCTACAATGGACCTATCTTTTTTTTTTTTTTTCTTCAGGAGACTGAAAGATTACATTTTCTGATTATGGGAATTTCAGAAACTTAATCAATAACAGTACTATAGAAACAAGTTTCACTGAAGTACAGAAATGAGTGTCTTACAAAATACATGACACATCAGTTCACAATTCAGATTTGGTCTTACCTGTGCCCTTCTTCCTCTACTCCATTGCTCCATCATAGCTCAGCACCAGCTGAAAAAATGAAAGCATAAAACTACGCATTAGCTGGGTAAGTAGGACTGTGCTTGGAAATCAATAATGTACAGAACAATTTCAAAAATACAGCTTTTCCAAAGTCCTGAACTAACAATACCAGGATTGTACTGTACAGTGCAGTACACCCGTGCCTGGTTTAAAGAAGTAAGTTATTAGCTTAAATATTTTTTAATATATACAGTTTACCAAGTCCACTATCGACATTTTGTATAATGCCAATTTCATTCAGCCAAAGGGAGACTGCTAGCAACGTATGGGTTAATTTTACTCTGACTACCTGTGGACTACAATGGCTTCGTAAACCCATACTATGTGTGTGTGTGTGTGTGTGTGTGTGTGTGTGTGTGTGTGTACGTGTATTTACCTATTAGTGTTCTGCAGGATTTGAGCTAAGCTCATGTTGTACCACCTACAGTGATATAATTATCCAACTTTGCTCTGGAAGCATATATATATACAGTAATCCCTCTAATATCCGAACGCCCAATATCCGAACATCCCCACTAACCGGACATAATCCTCCTGGGATCCAATATTCCCAAAATGGGCCAAAAACTGCAAAAAATTCGAAAAAAATCTGACTTTTTTCCCTCCCATAATTTGAAATTCCCGCCTGGCGCCAAACAGCTGTTACACCATGGTCCCTTCACCCCTTCCTTCCTCCCCCTCCCCCCTCCCCTGTCAGGTTGCCATTTGGTATTTTTCATTACCAAGTGTGGGCCAATTTGGTAATGAAAAATTCGTTTGGTAATGCATTAGAATAATGCATTACCAAATGGATTTTTCACATGTATGAGGATACACAGGATGGAGATGGTGGATTGTTTGCTCTCTCTGATTAATCTGCTACCCTACATAGTGAGAAAATAATCAACATGGTGTTAGTTATAAGGAGAGTGATTACATGTATTTCCACTTGTATATATAATTAGTGAAGAATATATGCTAGCTTTACGAATTTGGTAATGAAAAGTTATATTTGACAATGAAAGTTGAGGAGATTGGTAATGTGGCTGTTGCGATCTGGCAACTCTGTTACCCCACCAACATCAACAGTCACAGCTTAACTCCGATGGAGAGCAGATACTCATAACAGTGCAAGCCACAGGTGCTTGTTTTTTGTGAATAAACAGTGAATAAACTGCAATACCTTGCCACTAGAACACACAGGAATTTACAGTGTTGTGCAGTGTTAAGAAATTAGAATTTAGAGTGCAGAGGATTAACTGTGGACTGCAAACTGGCGGTTCAAACCAGTCCAAGACCAAGGGACTTGTAAGTACCCAGAATGTTTAATATTGTATAAACTCACCTCTAAAACCTCATTTTATGGTTCTTTTGCATTTATTTCAGTCTTTTATGTCCCTTATTGGTGTGATTTGGGTCTTAAATAGGTGCTATGCATGTCCAGAGGGAGTTGTATAGGTGTTTTTCAGAGTTAGGGTCCATAAGTACTAGTCCATAAGCTGGGGCCCAATATCCGGACAGGACCACTATCCGGACCTGCCAATGGCTCTATTGATCCGGATATTGGAGGGGTTACTGTATATATATATATATATTTTTTTTTCATGCGAGGAAGAAGGAACCAAAGGCCGCGAGCCTGTAATTATTGTTCCTTCCAAGAGAAAAACAAGATACAAGAGAGAGCCAAATTCAAGATCCGATCATTTCGAGATGCCTGGACACACTGCGTTTGAAAGACTGAAGATCACAGGAAGCAGGAAATACAGACAGAGGGAGACAGTTCCAGAGATGACCTGTTGCATAAATGAAGGACTGGAAGTAACGGTTTACTCTTGCATTAGAGACTTGGACAGAAAAAGGATGAGAGTTTGCTGATAGACGGGTGCTATGCGCCCGTTGTAGAGGTGGAGGAATGCATGTAGACAGTTCAGAGGAGCAGTGACCAATGAGACAGCGATAGAAAAGAGATAAAGATGCAACAGTGCAACGAAGAGATAAAGGTTGAAGAGAGTCAGTAAGAGGAGCAGAGTTAATGAGATGAATTTGACTCCACCCTATTGAGAAGAGCTATATGGGGGAAGCCTCCCCACCCATGAGAGTTGTACTTCACACAGGGGTGGATAAAACCCCTGTATTGAGTCAATAATTGTGCAGGGGTAAAGAAGGAATGGAGTCAGCTTAGCACACCTAATCTTTTGGAAGCAGATTTTACGAGATGAAATACGATCTTTCCAAGATAAGTCCCAAGTAAATGAAACCCCAAGCATGTTCAAGGATGATGAAGGATTAAGCTGAATATTATTAAACATTAGTGGGTATACCTGTGGAAGACTTTGTCAGGTTTATAGGTGTATGAGTCTTTAATGCATTAAAAACAACCAGATTATTTTTACCCCAGTCAATGATACGAGCCAAGTCAGACATTAGGTGTGCCATAGGCTCATCCCTTGTTTGTTGAAGTAACTGCTGAGATGGACGTTATGTATATACAGTAAAATTCCTCCAATCCGACCACCAATAATCCGAATATCCCAATACTCCAAATTTTTCAAAGCAAACAATTTCAAATTTTTCTGGGCTGTATCTAAGGATTTATCTCACCTGGACTTGCCCTTGGACTTGGATGTACCTGCCTGCTACTATTCATCCAAACTTCCATACATTTCTGGTGAATAAAACAATAACTCATATCATTTTAAGCGATTATTTAACCCCTCCCTGGCCGAATGCCCGGAATTTTTCGTGCATGCCAGGCCGACACCAGGGCCATTTTTTGAAGCTTCGAAAATTGATTTTTTTTTCTTGCCATATTGAAGAGAAAGTTCAGATGCACCTAACAGTGCAAATCCCAGCTTCCTAGACGCATTTTATGGCTTGTAATGGAGCGCGAAAGTTGCAGAAATATCAGCAACCAATATCGCCACCCAGGGACACTATCGCAACGAGACTGGGCGTGTTTTTTTTTTTTTTTTACCTCCCAAAACAATGTGAATGGTCCTGAAATGTTGTGCATATATGAGATATGATTATATTGAATGATTTCAGTACATAATCTGTCAGGAATGGCTGGAAAAAAAAATTTTATGAATACTTTTTCATCTATTTGATATAAAATATGTTTATGGTAGTTTCAAGTTATTTTTTACATTATTGTTGTGCCCATGCTTGGAAAAGGGAGCAAAAGAGTTGAATTTTCAGCCCTAAATGAGAAAACTGCACGTCCTCCAAGGCTAGACTCTGCCACGGGAGAATAAAGTGGAGGGTCAGATCCTATCAGCAATGCGGAAGTTGAGTCGCAACTTCAAGCTCCACACCACAAGCATGGCTAAAAATAGAATCGTAATGCAGTTTCAGAACTAGGAATAAGTCTAATTATTACGAATACAGATACAAAGCAGAAATAAATACGTTTACAGACGGGGGAAAGCATATTTTTTCCATAATAACATGTTCATCTTTCTCTATCATTTTGCGCTCATCTATATCATTTTACCTCGTTATTTTCGCAATATATATTGCTGTCTTGTAAACAGGGCGGTTGTGTGTGTTTTGAAAGGAAGGAAAAAGATTGTATTTTCTGTCTGGGTCGAGATAATAGGTGTAACTGTGTTTTTAGGCATGGCCAAGAGCGAAAAAATCGTACATCCACTCGTCATGACAACAGGTGGTGAACTGACAGATATGTGAGAGGGTGAAGTCAAGGTCAGTCTCATGTCCCACTTGTTCTTTCCCTTCCCGAAGGTTTTCACAGTTTTCTACAAGTTGCACTGCATGTAATGATCCAAACTATTACAGTAAACCTGGGCAAATAGGTAAAGATACCAAGACAAAAATGTATTTTTCTCTTATTATCATGTCTTTTTTGTATGTGCCTGTATTACTTCATAATCATAAATAGGTGGTTGTGTGTGTTTTGCAAGAGAGGACAAAGATGATATATTCTGCCTGGGTTGAGATAATGGGTGTAGTTGTGCTTATTTAGGCATGGCTAGGAGCGAAAAAACTGAAAATCCACTCATCACAGCAGCAGGCTCTGAACTTTTTGATGGAGTGTATGGGAGTGTAGTGTAGGTCAGTGTGAAGACGTTTAGAACATTCGTTCACTTCCCAAAAATTTTGGCAGTTTTTTATAGGCCATGCTCAAACGACGCCTGCGGCCATTTATCGGCTAAACGTCATTCAATGCCGGCGGCCACGGAGGGGTTAATTATCATGAACATATTTCTAATCTTTTCAAAGGTCCCTCCCAATAGTCCGAAAAAACCACCAGTCCAAAAGACCCTGTCCCCTGCAAATCAGATTACAGAACTTACTGAATCATTTCTTTCATTTCGTTTTTGAAAGCTCCAACATGCTTGCATGAGTCGGCCTTGGTCACCTAATGGCAGCTCTCCATGCTGCTTGATCTATGGCAGCCTCCCTGTTCAGTCCTTTAACCACGAGGTCAATTTCATGACCTAATTCCAGGTCTTCTGCAGTCTACCCATCGCAATCCCATCCCCAATATTAACGGTTCTCACTTCCTACACCCAATTATCATCCCCCATCCTCTCCACAAGCCCACACCACCTCAATCTACCTCTCCTCATCACAACACCAATACACTCCAGTCCCATCCTACCTCTCAACTCTTCCATCGTAAACCAAGCTCCCCCAGGCCTTGCGCGCAGGGATGCACTCCACATCACCTAATCACTATCATTTCTGTACGTTTGAGCCTGCGAATATCCTTCCAGGTCTCACTACCACACAGCGTAACACTCCTAAAACATGGTTCATACAAAGATCCCTTAGCATGTATATATACTGTACATACATAAATATATATATATATATATATATATATCCATCCATCATCCAATCCTACATTGCCCCAAGAGAAGCGTAGGAGCCCTGGGCTAGGCAGTTGGTTTCGACATTTAAGATGAGAGTGATCAGCCTCACTCATCCCTGAGTGGCATTACATGAACAATCGACCCCAACCACCCCTTGGATATAAACCTTCACCGGCTCAATCTGACTGGAGTGCAATAATTACCCACTAAACCATCGGGTGCCAAAATTTAGTTATATGGTTACCACCCAGCATAGTAAATGATTTCCTGGTGTACAGGAAACCATTTGGCTTCTCACTCAGTGTAGAGTCACCCACAGGCAGAAGGAAAAGGAAAGAATGAAGGAAAGAAAGACAGAAGAGGGAGTGTGAAGTCACCCGAAGGCAGAAGGACAAGGAAAGAATGAAGGATAGAAAGACAGAA
>NC_137024.1:35486324-35653824 GCF_032717465.1 Coenobita brevimanus
TTATTTCAGTCTTTTATGTCCCTTATTGGTGTGATTTCGGTCTTAAATAGGTGCTATGCATGTCCAGAGGGAGTTGTCTAGGTGTTTTCCTGAGTTAGGGTCCATAAGTACAAGTCCAGGAGGCTGGTGCCCACTATCCAGACAGGACTACTTTCCGGACATGCCTTTGGCTCTATTACGTCGGATAGTGGAGGGATTACATATATATATATATATATATATATATATATATATATACTGTATATATATATATATATACAGTATATATATATATATATATATATATATATATATATATATATATATATATATATATATACTGTAGATATATATATATATATATATATATATATATATATATATATACACTCAAGCCTCGTAAATAGCGTGTTCATAAATCACGGCTAGGTGGCTGTCAGACTCCCGGCAACCTTAAATCACTGTTAAGTCATGAAAATTGCGGATCTAGGCACCCAAGTGGGCCTTTTCCGAGGAGAATTGTAAACCGCGGCATTCAAATTGAAAATCGCGACCCAACAACCAATCACCGTGCATCCCTGGTGGCACATGTGCATACTAATGCCGCCATGTTGTTGTTGTTCTTGTCCCGCCAGTCTGCACACTACAGACCGTCCCCGTGGAGTACGAGAGCTAACTGCCTTTTTTGTGCAACTTCCCCCTGCCTCCTACCTGCCATGGCCCCTCCCGACCCCCCAGTGAAGCGCTCTGAGCAGTATGGCATCAAGAAGCTGCCGCAGTTGTTGTACAGTCAACGTTTAGAGCTCATTCGTCGTGTTGAGAGGGGAAAGAAGTTTTCAAAGCTGGTGAAAGAGTTTGGGAAGAACAATTGCTGAGAAGTTCTAAGTTCTTCCCAACACCACTCCACTTCATTCTATCTATCTATTGCCAGATGCCTCAATCAAGTTTGGGGTGACCACAAACAAATCGCCTCCAAGTCGCCCTGTCCCCCGCCATTTCACTGCCCTGCTCCCAACTCACACACCCCTCTCTCATATACCTCTCCACCCCATCCCTCCATCTCATCCTTGGCCTCGCCCCCCTCCACCTCACTCAAATACACTCTTTTCGTCAGTCTTTCACCCTTCATCCTCTCCAAATGGCCAAACCACCTCACTATATTCCTCCTAATTTTCAAAGAGAAAAATTCACTTAGTTCACCATCCACACGCAATGCAGCCTTCGCACCATCGTGCATACTCTTCACAGCATTCAACAACTTCTCATCTACTCATATATTCTTAATACTTTCCACAATCCTTGTCTATCCACCCTGTCATATGCTTTCTCCAAATCCATGAAAGCCGCATACAACTTCTTTCCCTTCTCTAGAAACTTTTCCACTAAAGATCTAAGAATGAATATCTGATCTACACAACCTCTTCCCTTCCTAAAGCCTCCCTGTTCTTCTCCAACTAATTTCTCTGTTCTTTCTCTAACTCTGTCAATAAGTATCCTACCATACACTTTTCCTATTATACTAAGAAGACAAATGCCCCTATGATTACCACACACTTCTGTTTCCCCTTTTCCTTTGTACAAGGGAATAATTATACCTGACTTCCAATCCTCCGGGACTCTACAGTACATTCCTCCCAGGCCAATCTGCACATCTTCATCCATTCTACTACTATCTCTCCCCTATTCTTCAGCATTTCACCACACATTCCATCAATTCCTGGGGCTTTCCCTGATTTAACTTTCTTCATTGCTTCCACAGCTTCTATCCTACTGATTTCTTTCTGTTTTCTCACCTCCCTCCTTCTCCCAGCCACTTATAATCACATTACTTCCATCCTCTATGTTCAACAATTCCTTAAATTGTTCTCTCCATCTGTTCACTTTTTCTCCCCTTCTCCACTAGTAATCTACCATTTTTATCTTTCACTCCCCTGCTAACTTCACTTCTACCCTGTCTTGCTCTCTTCACCTCTTTCCAGAACATTTTCTTACAGTCCGTCCACTTTACACTCAAATTCCTTCCAAATTCCTCATCCACTCTCTTCTTACTCTCTCGTACTAATTTTTTCTCCTCTCTCTCTTTCTTTCTACAAATAACGCTCTCTTCCACCTCTCAACTTCTTCCACGCCCCCAATTCTCATCCATTCATTGTATGCTTTCTTCTTTTGTGCCACAGCCTATCTCAC
This sequence comes from Coenobita brevimanus, assembly GCF_032717465.1. Lineage (NCBI taxonomy): Eukaryota > Metazoa > Arthropoda > Malacostraca > Decapoda > Coenobitidae > Coenobita > Coenobita brevimanus. The sequence continues at coordinate 35,488,491 of NC_137024.1, forward strand.
CTCTTCATTCCACCATGCTGTTCCTTGCACCCCCCCCTCCGTCTTCTCTTCATCCCACACACCACATCACATGCTGCACATATTTCTTCTGTGAATATCCTGCACACACCTTCCACATCCCCCATCTGCTCCAAATCATATTTGCCCAATCGTTCCTCCACTTCTCTTTCAAATTCTGCCTTTTTCTCATCCTCTTGTAACCATTTCACTCTCCTTGCAAATACTCCTTCTTCCCGTCCTTCCCTTCTTCTTTTTCTCCATCTTATTTGGATCTTGATTCTGGCCACCACCAAGTGGTGGTCAGAAAGTCCACTCCCCCAACCTCTGTAAGCTCTTGCATCCATTACACATCTTCACATCCTTTCATCCACACACACATAATCAATCAGTGCCTTCCTTTCATTCAGTTCACCACCCACCCTTCTCATCACTCGCCATGTATACCTGTGGATCATTTCGTGCCTGAAGAGGGTATGGGCTATCACCAACCCCCTCCCAGCACAAATGTCCACTAACACACTACCATTCTCATCTATCTCAGCAGGCACACCCCACTCACCAACTATTCCATCCACCTTCACATGCCCTACTTTACCATTCATATCACCGATCAAAAACACTCTCTCATTCCTTCCAAACTTTTCCATGCACACTTCTACATTTGTCCAGAACTCTTCTCTCACTCTTCTAGCATGATCTTGCGTTGGCGCATACACACACACAATCGCCCACATTTGTATTCCAACTTTCAACTTTACCCACACAATCTTTGACCCAACTGATCCATACTCTCTTATGTTCTTCTTCCATCTGTTACGCACAACTATACACATTCCTTCTTTAGCCCTCTCCTACACATATACCCTATCCATACTCCCATTCTCACATCTCCATTTAGTTTCAGTTACTCCACATACATCAACTTTCGCACCCTCAAGCACCTCGACAATCTCTCACCTCGTCATTCGCACCTCTTACATTCCATGATGCGATTACCACGTTCTTTGTCCGATCCTTGGTCGTCAACTTTTGGTCAGTGCTGGTCCGAGGCTTCTTGTTCATGTTTTTAGTTAGTTGTTTTCTGGTGAGGCGCACTAACCCTCCGCCAACCCTTTTAATCGCCTCATACAACAAGCAGGGATACTGGGGGAGTATTCTTGAAAAACCTTCCTACCCCCATAAGACATTTGTAATGGTGGACTTACTAAAACTTATTCAAATCTTGATTGTTAAAATGCTAGACTAAGGATAAACCGTTAGGTTAGGTTAAAATATAAAGTTAGGAAGAATTACTAAAGGGACCGGGAGTCAGGGACTTATGTTGAAAGTGTCCACCATTACACTCGAGAAACAACTGATAAACCAAACGGAAATTAGCTCAAAACAGGGAAAAATTTAATGTGAAATGTTCATTTACCATCCCAAAAAGGAAAAACTGATTATTTGTGGTAGGTGGGGACGCTCACCATCCACTCACTCGATGCAGCGCTGCTCTTGGGGGTCTGCCCTTTTCTCACCTCCTTCCTTCTTTCCTCCCTTCCTCTTCTGCCTTTATTCTTTCCTCATCCTTCTGCCTACGAGCAACTTTACACTCCCTCTTCCATCTTTCATTCCTTGATTCTTTCCTCTTCCTTCTGCCTATGAGTGACTCAACACTAAGTGACAAGCCAAATGGCTTCCCGTACACCAGGAAACCATTTACTACGTTGGGTGGTAACCATATAACTAAATCATGGCACCTGGTGGTTTAGAGGGTAATCATGGTGCTCCAATCAGATTAAGCCAGTGAAGGTTTATATCCAAGGGATGGTTGGGGTTTATTGCTCACATAATGCCACTCAGGGATGAGTGAGGCTGGTCATTCTCATCTTAAATGTCAGGACTAACTTGCCTAGCCTTGGGCTCCAACGCTCCTCTTGGGGCACCATAGGCTTGGCTGAAGGATGGATGGTAAGGTGCTTCTGCTGCTTAAAGCGTATGTTTACCATATTTTACGTGTCACATCTACGAATACTACTAACAACAACAACAGTAACAGAAAAACAATCTGGGTAAGCAGGGAAACAGGACAACCTTACAGTCTGTTCAAGGCTGTGATCAAAATCCTTACAAACTGTTTTGGTAGTTACTCTCTTGCTAAAATGGAAAGAACCAGACAGTAGCAACACTGACGTACAAACTTATACATTTCATTAGTGTGATACAAGGATGCATATTTATGCATGTCATTAACATTTCACATACGTACTATGAATTTACCAAACACGTTCCACCTGCTTGTGTTTACCCCGCCTTGGTTGGCTGTGCTTGGTTGCATTTGTTCGAGCACTGGGATCGGTCTTCAAAATTCTCTCTTCATTGAAAATCAAAATAAATTTTAAGGTGTACTCTATAATTCTTGAATATGGATTAAATACTGAGTAAAAGAAACACATATCTGTGATAAACTCACTAAATAATAAAATGTTCATGTTAAATCCAAGCCATAGTCAGAATAAAAAACATTGAACGACACCTGCAGAGTTGGAATTTTAAAGAAAACTTTATTTAATGTTGTCAATTGTTATTAAATAGCAGTATGAATTTATAGGGTAAGTGTGGGTGATGATGGAAAATGTTCACTTTCAACGAGATCAAAATATTATAACCTCTCCTTGCCATCCGAGGAAAAAAAAAAAAATATATGCACGTTAAACAAAAAAAAAAAAAAAAAAAAAGCAGGTAAGTAGTAACGCCAGCTGGTAGTTACTGGCATGAAGTTAGTATATTGCTGTTTGATGGCACTTGTTGATGTGTAAGAATAGTGTCGCTAAAGACTAACAAGCATCGTTGCTGGCCAGGGTGTTGTGGCACATTGCACAGGTGTGATAACCACACCTGTCACTCTCAACAATGATAAGAATGTATGTGTGATGTGATGTTTTGTTATTGAGGTGTTCCTCTACAACAGCACCTCTTGATGGGTTTCTTTTTCTTTTCTGTTTCTTCCGTGTCCTACTGTGTAGTTACGCCTCCACTTCTGTGAACTATATGCGTACATTAATCACTTGCCTGAATTTCTGAGCTCCTTCACTTTCCCTTATTTTTTTCCAGCATTTTTATATTAGTTTCTTTCTATATCGCTTCTATTAAGCTAGAGGTTTCCAATTATGCTATTTCTTTTATAGGCCTGTACGGCTGTTCTATTGTGTTCTTTCGGCTGTATATCCCAAAGTATATACTTCGACATACCGGTAGGGCCGTGACCTTCTGGCAGTCAGACAGCTGAGGGAAGGTGTATGGCCCAAGAAACTGTGAGGGTACTCCAGTCAGATGATGTAATGCAAAAGTTCTGGTATTACTGTTGGATATTGCAGCCTTGTCTATGACATAAACTCCTCAAATAAGGGGGGGGGGGAGCTTCTCTGTGACATTTCCTGCACAAATGTCTTAAGGTGTTTTCAATTTTGTGGGGTTAGGGATCATTTGCAGTGGAAATTAATCTCTAAATCATTTAAAATAGGGGTAATTTGCACCCCTAGTGAAAAAAGCAAATTACCATGACCAATAAACAACAAAAATTCCTAAAACCCTTTAGACACCGTCTCCAGAAGTCTCTCATTATGATTCCAAACGTCTTCCAAGTCTTCCATCACTGTGGTACACATCAGACAGTTTGTCTCACTTCCCATGAATCTATATCTATTCCCTTAATTTAGCGTACCTGATTGGGATTTAAACAAGATTATGGCGGCTGATGTGTTGGCATATATTTCATCTGTTCCACCCATTTCTTTCTTCCATTTTTTATATGCAGTTAAGTTTGATTTATGTTCCATGTCATTTTGCCATCTGTTTGTGTCCCCATCATATATTTATCTGATTAGTTCATCTTGTTGTATTTCTGAGCCTGTCTGTATGTAGGGCCAGATCTTCTAGTGCTTTTTCACATTCCCTCATCTACTTGCTCTTTCTTTCCTACAGTTCTTCTACTAGGCTGTCTCGATTAATAGTGCATTATTTCTTTCTTTCAAAATTCCTTGTAGGTATTTTAGTTTTGCCCATGTTATTTTTATTTCCATGATGAGGCTCATACTTCTCCCCTAAGGCAGCCAACTACGGTGCTCTTAGTACCTCCCAGTAGTGTTCTATATACCCCATTTTCTATTTTATGCAGTTTGTCTATTTCTTCCTTGTTAAAATCAGTTATTCCTGCAGCAATTTTTTTTTTTTTCTTTAATGTGTCCGACTCTGGGCATAGGCTTCACAGCCTGTTCCCAAGGCCCAGTAGTCCTCCTACATACCATAAACCTCTACATGTCACCACTTCAGCGCTAACACCCACCGTCCAGATTGAATACATGCTAGGGCTGTCTCATACAGGATTGGTGTATTGGTATTGGTGGGGGTATTTTTATGACATGTCGGCGGGTCTCCTGGTAGATCAGTAAAGCCTGATGTTACGAAATTCAAATCCTTAAACCAGCGTTTCTTAACCTGGGGTGCTAGCACCCCAGGGGGTGCTGAAGTCAGTTTTAGGGGGTGCTGGAAAATGCACCAAATATTGGTTTTGCTTAGTATTGGCATTGTTGATATTATATTTTTGGAGAATGTATAAAATGAATTGTCAAGGAGTACTTCACTTTACTTTATCCCTGTAGTAGTGTAGTGACTGTAGCAGTGTAGCAACTGTAGTCCCAGTAACCAGATGTAAGATTGTAAGGGGGTGCTTGACTGTACTTCCTTACTGCAGGGGGTGCTGAGGTCGGAAGAGGTCAAGAAGCGCTGCCTTAAACTGTTCCCTGCTCGAGCGGGGAGTTGAACCTGGGTCCCGTAGGATTGCAGGCCACCTCTCTACCGCTGAGCCACCGCCTCCGGGGAGAGACAAGCTCTTCCAATAAGCCTTGTCAATTAAAAGTTTATTGCAGCCCCTAGCCATAACAAAGTATGGTAAGTTAAGTTTGCTAGTCTCCGTGCTTTTGTAATAATGTTTTCTTTATGTCCCTTGATGCAATCTTTAGAATCCACTGTTGTTACTCCCAAATACTTTATTGAATGTACCACTTCTGTGCCCTCTGTTTCAGTTGGTTTTTCCCACTGAATATAATGAATTGTCTTTTTGCTTTACATATTTCTAGTCTACAAGTTTTACTGATATTTATTAGCCTTCTAATGTTAGCCTTGGCCTCTGTTTCTGACTGAAAATTGTTGGCCATCATCTGCAATGAACAAGGTGTTGATTTCAAATCTGTTATCTATAGCCAAGGCCTGCACTTTCAGGGTGGTTCAGTATGATAAAAGTTATCAGTTTGAAAAGCGTCGTTGATTCTGTGCATCCTTGCCTGATTCCACTAGTGATTTCTATCTCCATTTTTATGGTTTTTGCATGAATGTATCAGTTTTATCTCCTTGGTATATTATGCTAATGCTATCTATTGTATTCTCATGAACCTTTACTTCTGTTGGTGCCTCTAATTTTCTCTCCTTTAATGAAGTCATATGCTTTTGAGAAGTCTGCTGCTGGTATGATTAATGATGTTTTATTTGCATAACTGATGTCTATACACTACTTTTAAGATCTACCTGGTTCTTGGTTCTTGGTGTTGAAGTAGGGCTTTCACTTCCGAGGGTGTCAGAGGAGTCCTCCCAGTGGCATATAGAGAAGACTTCATCACTGGAGACGACGTAGTTGCCCAGATTTCTGCAAGGAGACACATACCAGGGGGAGGACTTGATCCCGGAGGGAAGTGCTCAGACCCACTTCCCTGAGGAGTGTTGGCAGAGTGAAGTCCAGTACACCTGTGACAGACAGACGGTCCCATAAGGTAGTGCGTATTGAGTAGAACCTGGGGCAGTGCCGTAAGGAGTGAGTTATGGTTTCCTCCGGGTTCCTGCACCACTGGCAATAAGGGTCAGGGGCCAAACATAGGCAGTGGAGGTGAGATGCCAAGCTGATATGTCCAATGCACAGTCTCGTGAGAGCCACATCCAGGACACGAGAGGCAGCACGGTCCCAAGGGTGACTGGAGGAGTTTTTCTGGTAGGCCCCCAGAGTTGTAGTGGGAAGATCCGCTGCCAAGTCTGAGTCCCAGACCCTTCCACTGGCTGCTGCAAGCAGTCTACCACAGGTGGCCTCTTGGAGTGGGAGAGCCTCACAGCTGGCAAGGTCAGGGCCATCTGTGCTGCTTGGTCTATGACTTCCTTACCCCTGATGCCCACGTGGGAGGGTATCCACTGGAGGCAAACAACCCAGTCCTCATGAAGAAGTTGCTCAAGCAGCGCCTGGATCCCATAGGGGAGATGACTTGCTGAGTGTGGCTTGGGGGACAGAATGAGGTGCAATGTTGCCTTACAGTAGGTATAGATGACCACCCTCTGGGGGTGTAGATGTGCACTGACAAATTCCAAGGCTTTGATGATGGCAAAGAGTTCCAACTTAATACTGTCATGGAGGGCATCCAGACGCCACATTTGGCAGAGAGAGAGCTACACTAGATCAGTGGGGTGCCGCCCCTTTGGCTTCCAGGCCACATCCTTAGCACCCTCCCACACACACACATATACGAACACACACCTTCTTTCTTGGTATACTGCAAATTCAAAACAACTAATCTAACACTGTAAACACAAGTGTGTATTTCACAAATAAAACTTAACCTAGTAAACCAATTTATTTAGCTGTTTTAACAGTATGAAAGGGTAAATTTACATCTCACCTATAACTACATTGTCTTCACAGTTTTAATGGGATGGATGTGCTTGGTGCAGGGATATCAGTTTCTCAGCATGAGGCTGGAAGGCACTAAGAAGAAGTCTTAGATCCCCACATTCAATTAATTTTCAGTCTGTTTCTTTGCTTGGAAAGAAGCTGGGCAACTGCACTGAAGCCCCGCTCTACTAAATATGATGTTGAGAAGGCAATATATATGGTAAATCTTGACTTAGTTCCACAGTGCAGGGTAGTGGTCATAAATGTTTCTTTTGTAGCCAAAAATCTTGATATGATTTTTAAAACTTTGGACTCAGGTCATTGTCAATTTGGATTGACACCAGTTCTTCTCCATCATTCCTGTTTCCTCATTGCTGATATCTAGGAATGGATTGATCACCCGGTCTGGTATTTTAAGCAAAAAAAGATCCTGAAATCTGTCAGGCATGTCTTTATACAACTCATCGAGGTGTGCACAATACACTTGAAGGTCATCGTCTGATATGCTCTTCTCCTTCTCCAGTTCAGAGACATTCGGAAACTGGAAGAGTTCACAATGGGCTATGTTATGTTTGAATAACTGTAACTTAGACAGAAGTGTGGAGAGGGCTGATTTGACTTTGATAAGGTTAACCTCATTTCTTGCACTTGCAAATTAGCTTCATGGACCTTTGTAAATACATCAGACAAGTTAGCGGTGTCTTGCCTGATGTTTCATAGTTCATCACAGAGAACAGAACTGGAGTCTTGGAAGAATTCAACAGCTGTTTTAAAAAGTAAATAGAAACATCCCAGGCGGTTTCTCTTTGACGGCCATCTAACTTCTGTGTGCAACAAAAAACGTTCAAAATCTTCACCATTCTCAGTGCAGGCTGTTGAAACAATTGGGAATTGAGAGCATGTCTCTTGATTTTATTTATTGCTGTGATATCAGTGCTCAGTGATTTCTGAAATCGACCACTTAGGTTTTTTGCAACCAGATGTTGCCTGTGGATTACACAGTGCACCGTAAACATGCCAGGTACACCTTCTTTCAAGAAGCTGATTAAGCCACGATGATGACCTATCATTGATTGTGCTCCGTCTGTTGCACAAGCAAGAATGTTGGTAGGCGGGATGTCTTTCTCTATTAAATAATTCCCCTTTTGTGTGTATTTCTAGTTGTCTTGAAAATAACAGCTCTTGAACCAAATTTTCATCATTGATGAAACGAACATAAGCAAGAAGCAGAGATTCATTACCTGACAGAGTGGACCCATCTAATTGTAAGCTAAATTCTGTTATCCTAAGCATGTTGCACAATGTGTCTTCAGTGTTTTCAGCCATTTCATGCACTCTTCTTTAAAGAGAGTTATCACTGAGAGGTATGGCTTTAATAATTGGTTCAGGTGATTTGTGTAAAACTGTGTGCAAAACCTCTCTTACTGCTGGCAGAATAAGCTCCTCTCCAATTGTATGAGGCTTACCAGATCCAACAATCAGCAGTGAGATGTTGTATGATGCATGCAAACCATCACTTGATTGTTGTGAAGTGCTAGCAAACATATCTCCAATGGTTTTCCGTTTCTGCAAGTTTTTTCGAAGTGACTGAAAATATGCTAAGTTTTTGTCTGCTTTATCATAATGTATTTTCTTCAAATGTTCAAGAAGCCTGGAAGGGTTCATGGCTTCATTTGAAAAGATTCTTTCACATAGCAGGCACATTGGTTGCTGTTGGTTATTTAGTGCTGATGCAAATCCATATTCCAGATATTCCACACTATATTGCCTACACTTCTTTTTTCTTTGCTGTGCTGTGGCCATATTTTATTCTGGAACAAAAAATATAAGTTCTTTGTAAAAGTCATGCCAATCTCAACAATATGCAGCAGAAAAAACATCTATCTATCTATCTATAGCCCGACGCCCTAATCCCGCAAAGGGTGGCCGCAGACAAAACGCCTCCAAGTCGCTCTGTCAACCACCATTTGACTACCCTCCCCCCAACTCCCCCCTCCCTCATATACCTCTCAACTCCATCCCTCCACCTCATCCTTGGTCTGCCCCTCCCTCTCCCTCCCTCCACCTCACCTACATACACCCTCATAGTCAGTCTTTCATTCTCCATTCTCTTTACATATCCAAACCACCTCAGTGTATTTCTCTTAATCTTCTCAACCACATCTACGTCCACCCCACAACGTTCCTTCACGTCTTCATTCGTCAACCTGTCCCTCCATGTCACTCCATATGCTCCTCTCAAGTAACTCATTTCCACTGCTCTCACTCTTGACTTGTTCCCCTCTTGCAGGGTCCATGCCTCGCTTCCATATGTTAGGATAGGGATCACAATACTATCATGCAGTGACTTCTTAACTTCCATACTCACCTCCCTATTTCTCATCACTGCTTTCAGTAAACCAACATACTTCCTTCCCTGCTGTACCCTTTCACGCACTTCATGCCCCAACGTTCCATCCTTACTCATCACACTACCCAAGTACTTGAATGCACTCACATTCTCCATATCCTCACCATCCAACCTCACTGTACATTCTGTGACTTCATTCCTCTCAAACAGCATAACTTTACTCTTGTTTACATTAACTGTCAAATTCCTCCTCCTACATGCTGTCCCTAATTCATTCACCAAACCTTGCAACTCCCATTCATCTTCACTCAACAATACTGTATAATCAGCAAACAGCAACACCGAAATCTTCCAAATCTCGCCCTCATTCATTACAGCCACCCCCACATCCACTTCCCTACTTTGCACCTCCTTTACAATCCCATTCATGTATATATTAAACAGCTATGGAGACATCACACAACCCTGTTTCAGTCCCACACTGAGATCAAAGAACTCACTCAGCTTACCATCCACTCGCACCGTAACCCTAGCTCCTTTGTACATACTCTTTACGGCACTCGACAATTTCCCCTCCATTCCATATATTCTTAATACCTTCCACATACCTTGCCTATCTATTCTGTCATAAGCTTTCTCCAAGTCCATGAAGGCAGCATACACTTTCTTTCCCTCCTCTAGATACTTCTCCACTAAACATCTTAGAACAAATATCTGATCTACACACCCTTTTCCCTTCCTAAATCCCCCTTGTTCTTCTCCAGCTAGCTCCTCTGTCATATGCCTAACCCTATCAATGAGTATTCTACCATATATTTTTTTCAGTCACACTAAGAAGGCAAATGCCCCTATGGTTACCACATACTTTTCTCTCCCCTTTTCCTTTGTATAAAGGAACAGTTATACCTGATTTACAGTCCTCTGGAACCCTTCTGTCTTCCCAAGCCAATCTACACAATTTCCATATCCACTCCACAACAATCTCACCCCCATACCACAACATTTCACCACACACATCATCAGTTCCTGGGGCCTTTCCCATCATGATCTTCATTGCTTCCCCTACATTCGGCCTACTGATCTCTTCCTCCCTCCACTCAGCTCTTCTTCTCCCAGCCATTTCCCAACCACTTACACTTGCACTGCTCTCACTCTTTATATTCAACAAATCCTCAATGTGCTCCTTCCATCTCCTCATCTTCTCTCTCTTCTCCACCAGCAATCTATTATTCGTATCTTTCACTCCCCTACTATTTCCCCTTTCACACTGCCTTACCTTCTTTACCTCCTTCCAAAACAATTTTTTACTCTCCCTCCATTTCACACTCAGATTGCTCCCAAATTCTTCACCAGTCTTCACCTCCCTTCTCCTGCTCACATATACAGTAATCTTTCAAATAACACGAGGGTTAGGTTCCTGGAGAGGTCGCGTTACTTAAAAACGTGTTTTTTAAACATAATTTTCCCATAAGAAACAATGGGAATATTGGGGGTTAAGTTCCTGGGACTCTGGGAAAGTCTAACCATTTGGGGAGTTATGCTACTCTAAACTTAAAAGCAACAATATTAATTTGAAGGAAAATCCACGTAAAAAACAAAAACAGTATATTTGGGGAGAAATAAACAACATTTGAGCCCTAGTTGGGCTGAAGCGTTGTTTACTTCTTCCCAAAGACATACTGTTTTCGTTTTTTATGTGGATTTTCTTTCAATTCTGCTTCATTCACGGCATTGTGATATTTCCACAACATTATTAATGCGTTTGTAGGTCATAAAAACACTACAGTAAAAGCATCATTTTCATTACAGTAAGTAGGTCACAAACAATAACAACACAGCCTCACTTCATCTATGTATCACTTGTCGTCTGCTGCTGTCCCTCCTTACCCCTCTACCCCACCTCCCGCCGCTCCCCACCCGAAATTTGTTGTCCCTCCTCGTTCTGCTGTCCTTCCTCTTCCTCTTCCTCTGACTCCCATGCAACTGGTGATGAAGATAACTCCCTTAAGTTTTCTGTCTTCTTCATAAAGAACTGCTCTATCTTGGTCTAGTGGTTTTCTTCTTTCTGTTCTGCAGCATCAAGTTGTAAGAATGTAGATCTGCCATCACTTTCCTGGCCAAATTTTGTCCAAAAATGAGCCAAATTGCTCAGAATGGGGTCAAACTTCATTTTCAAATACTGTATTATTGTTTGAATAAAACCAGTTTAAGCAACAGACAAATAAAAAATTGTATTTATGGATAAACTGCCACACACGGTCTATCAGCTCGGTTCTGTCCAAGGCGCGCGCAGCTAATTTGAAACCATCACGTACGAGTAAAGTTGCGTTAAATCAAGAAACCTTGTTAGTTAAACATATCTCCTTAAATATTTTCTCGTGTTAAAACGAAAACGCATTTTTTAAACTCGTGTTAGTTGAAAGGTTACTGTACCACTCTCTTCTCTGTCTCATCTTCTCACCTACTTCTGCTTGCTAGCCATTCACTATATGCCTTCTTCTTTTGATCCACAGCTCCTTTCACCTCATCACTCCACCATGCTGTCCCTTTCTCACCCTTGTATCTCCTCCTCAATCTACAAACCACCTCACACGCTGCGCCTATCTCTTCCGTGAATGTCTTACATACGTCTTCCACCCCTTCCATCTGCTCTAACTCATACCTTCCCGATCTTTCTTCCACTGCGTTCTTATGCTCCGCCATTTTCTCACTATCTTGCAACTTCTCCACTCTTCTCACAGGAGCTGTTTCCTCCTGTCTTCCCCTTCGTCTCTTCAGCCATTTTCTTTGCAGCTTTACCTTGGCCATCACTAAGTGATGGTCTGAGACTCCATTCCCCCACCCTCTTCACACTCTTGAATCCAACACTTGTCTTCTCATTCGCTTATCCACACACATGTAGTCTATCATTGCCTCTCGTTCAACAAGTTCACCATCCATCCTCCTCATTACTCTCCATGTATACCTGTGGATCATCTTGTGCCAAAAGTAGGTGTTAGCTATTGCCAACCCCTTACCAGTGCAGATGTCCACCAAAGCACTACCATTCCCATCTACTTCAGCTGGCACACGCCACTGACCAACCACTCCATCCACTCGTACATTCCTAACTTTGCCATTCTTGTCTTCAATCAAAAGCACTCTCTCGCTCCTCTCAAATTTGTCCATACATGCTTCTACACTCGCCCAAAACTCATCTTTCACTCTTGCCACTCGGTCCTCTGTCGGCGCATACGCCGACAGTCGCCCACACTCGTATACCTACTTTCATCCTCACCCATACAATCCTTACACCCACTGTTCCATACTCTTTTATATTCTCCTTCCACTCCTTGCATATCATCAGACATACTCCCTCTCTTGCCCTCTCATTCTCATTAACTCCTGCATATATACCTAAACCTTATTCCCACTCTCCCACCCATTCACCTTTCCATTTAGTTTCAGTCAATCCATATATATCCACTCTTGCATCCTCAAGCACCTGAACAATCTCTCTCTCTTTCACTTCATCATTCACTCCTCTCACATTCCATGTCCCCACCCTCAGAATGTCCTTTGTCCGTTTCTTTGTCGTCAATGTATGGTCCGTTCTGGTCCGAGGCACTTTATTTGCTTGTTTAGTTAGTTCTTTTTATGGGGTGGGGTACTAACCCACCACCAACCCTTTTAGTCACCTCGTACGACGAGCAGGGATACTGGGGGAGTATTCTTGAAACCCCCCTACCCCCAGGGAGGGGTTACAGTTAAGGCCAATTCTAATGAATGTGAGTCAGCACTCTGGATTTCCGTACGGATAACATGCGGACCATGTTACTGACGTCACACTATGACCTTTCGGACTGAACATAAGGAGTTGAATTGGTGGTAAACAAAAGTAATTATGGACCACCGCTTCGTAATACTAATAATTTTACATCTTACCTGTTGTTATTCCAAGTGATGCTAGGATACTTTTAACCCGTGGATTGCGAGCCACAGCTCAGGCTGGGTACCATCGTTTTGTGAGCCACAGCTCAGGCTGGGTACCATCGTTTTGTGAGCCACAGCTCAGGCTGTGCTGGCCGTGCATCACCGTAAACAACTCGACCCCTAAAACTTACGATGGCGCTACGCAAAGATGGAGAGAGAGATTTTTTTCTTTTCACCAGGTGATGCCTTGGATGTTCATCTTCAAGTTTATAATAAACAAAAACTAAAAATTTTTGATTTTTTTTTTCATTTTTTCACTACCATATATAAACTTACACATAGCCCTACACAAAGATGGAGAGAGGGAGATTTTTTTTTCACCAGATGATGCCATGGATGTTTATCTTCAAATTTATAATAAACAAAAAACAAAACAAAAAAAAAAAAAAACGATAAAAAAAGAAGTAAAACATAGCCATTTCTAACTTTCAGTTCAAAAATTGAAGGCGGGTATGTTTACATTCTAAAAACATTTCTAGCAAATAAAAACTAATGTAAAAAGAATGCAAACAACAACAAAACATAGCAGAAAAACATATAATTTTGTGGTGGTGTTGCATTATTATCAAAGTGAGTGTTACAACTAACAACAAAAATGGTCCAAATCACAGCCTTAGCACAGCATCGCTTCCATACCTTTTGGCATCCCATCAATACCGCTCAGTCACATCTTTATTATACAGTATTATAAAATTATGTACGTTACAAGACTGAAGGTAACTTGCAGTTCTTACAAACCTAGAACCTTGGCCTTTGCAGACATCTGCTTTCTGATTTGGCAGGCGTGTGGCATGTGTCCTGTCCAGACCAGGTCACCAAGGTATAAATAAACAAATGTTCGGATTTTTTACTACGACTTTGGACCACAAAATAAAATAAAACCATGCTCTCGTGTATAACTCTTATGTTAACTTTATTCTTTGTAAACTGTACGTGTTCCTTAAGTGTTTGTGACTTAGAATTTATCATACAGATTTTGGAAAAGAATAAAAAATTATTGCTTGGTTCTGATGCCCCCTTGCCGCCCCCCTACTGTCCCCTTTTACCTTACTGCCTCCTGGATCTTTCCACCGCCCCCAGGGGGTGGTACTGCCCACCTTGGGAACCACTTCACTAGATAAACTGCAGCGGCTGATACTGCCGGGGTCGTCTTGTGTGAGCTGTTTGTGAACACCTCAGAGTACCGTGCGAGGTGTCCGACAGCTCTCGGTACAAAGCCAGTGCCAGATGCCCATCGCGGGACTTGTCAAAGGTCACTGTGAGTTGGAGAAACACCAGGGATGAGAGGTCCCTCCAGGATGGTGATGGGGACACGGGGGCTAGGGGCTGATGGCAGGATGGTGGCAGTAAGAGGGAGTAGTATGCCCATGGAGCCCAGACCAACAGCGGCTGTCGTGATCAAACAGGCTATGTAGGATGATGGGAGGGAACACCCACTTCAGCAAAGAGCACTGGCAGCAGGTGGTTGTGGGACGAACGTTGGATGTCTTGGTAGCACCTACAGGTGAGTTTGGATGTGGAGACGTAGGGTGGTTTCGTTTTCGTTTTCGTTTTTAAAGGCTCCAACATGCTTGCATGTGTCGGCCTTGGTCACCTAATGGCGGCTCTCCTTGCTGCATGATCCATTGTAGCCTCCCTGTTCAGTCCCTTAACCCTTAGGTCACACTTAATGACCTCGTCCCATGTCTTTCTCGGTCTGCCCCTCATGACCCCACCCCCAATATTAACACTTCTCACCTTCTTCACCCAATTATCATCCCCCATCCTCTCCACATGTCCAAACCACCTCAGTCTACCTCTCCTCATCACAACACCAATACACTCCAGTCCCATCCTACCTTTCAACTCTTCCATTGTAAACCCAGCCCCTCCAGGCCTTGGACGCAGGGACGCACTGCACATCCACCTAATCATTGTTATTTCTGTACGTCTGAGCCGGCGAATATCTTCCTCCTTCACTTCCCAGGTCTCACTGCCATACAGCATTACACTCCTAACACATGCTGCATACAAAGACCCCTTAGCACGTAGGGAGAGCCCTCTCAATGTCAGGAGAGGCAAGAGCTCCCTGAACTTCTTCCAACCACTTCTCACCCTAGCCACAGAGCTAGCTCCAGCCCCACCTCCAGCACACAACATGTCTCCCAAATAACAAAACTCTTCCATACACTCAAGAGATTCACCAGCAAGTTCAATCCTTTCACGTCTGGGATATCATTCTCCATTTGCAGCGACACCACAGGAGAAGAACAGAAAGCACCCAGGGCAATGCGTAAGGCAGTGTTCTGTGACCGTTTCAACTTTCTTAACTGTGAAGTGGATGCCAAATCATACACTGAACACCTGTAATTGATTTTCCCCAAGATGGCTGCATGATAATAATCAAGAAGGAAGTCACTGTTGGTTCCCCAGTGAGACCCCGCAATACTCTTCGTAACATCCAGCCTCTCAGCACAGGACATCCTCAGGTAATCAATGTGGTGATTCCATGTGAGGATCAGCCTATCTAGATGGAGTCTCAGGAATGCGTGAGCACGGACGAAGGGTGGAGTTTCCTTGCCAGTTCCGACTACAGGCTGAGACAGCAGGCAGCACTGGCTAAAGGCCATCAAGGCATATTTTGTGACAATGATCTCCAGACCCCACTGGTGGACCCATCCCACAAAGGCAGTGATGGCCAATTGAAATCTTTGTTGAGCCCCCTCCATGGTGAAGTCCTGGCTAATGATGGTGACATCATCAGCGTATACAGTACAGTACTAAGGTGGTGGCATCAGAAAGACTGGGTAGATACAACATTAATGCATTAAAGAGCAGCAGACTGAGGACTGACCTCTGAGTCACCCTTCTGGAAATGGGATGTGGTACTGAGGTAGCTTCACCCATGGACACCACATAACTCCTGCCTGCAAGGAAATTAGCAAACCACACCAATACCAACCCAGAGACCCCAAAGCAGAGAGCTTATAAAGGATATCCAGATGAGGTGCTGAGTCAAAAGCCCCTTTCAGGTTGACAAAAAGGGCCAGCATATTCTGCCTCTTGGGTAGGTGTCAAGTAACAGGTTCTCTAGGTGGCAAAAGACATTTAGGGTGCCCCAACATGGGCGAAAACCACACTGACTCTCCTGGAGGAGGGACCTGATTCCAGCCGTCACGAAAGATGACGGGCGACCATCCTCTCCGGCAACTTTCCCACACAGGGGAAGGGCAATGGACCTGTAGGAAGATGTTGATGATGGGTCCTTGCATGGTTTGGCAAAAGGCAGTAATGTGGAGGTCTTCCAAACCCCTGGGAACACTTCCTGAGTCCAGCTAAGATTGCAAATGGATAGGAGGCAATCCTGCTGGCCGGGCAGCAGATGCTGCAGGAACTCGTTGACCACAAGATCTAGGCCCGTTGCACTGCCTGATCTCGTTGACCACAAGATCTAGGCCCGTTGCACTGCCTGATCTCGTTGACCACAAGATCTAGGCCCGTTGCACTGCCTGATCTCGTTGACCACAAGATCTAGGCCCATTGCACTGCCTGATCAGAGGGCTGACAATGCTGTGGGAAGTTCCAAGGTAGTGAAGGGACAGCCTAGACCTGCTGTGGAAGGAGACGAGATGCCCCTTTGTACTGCCTCCTTATATACTGCAAACGAGGGTAAGCAAAAACTGGGAGTGGAAGAACGATGCCGGATAGTCCGCCGTGGAGGGGTCATCCAGGAGAAACAAACTCTCCCGGCAAAGTGGGTATGAGTGAGAGGTGGGGCGTCCAGCCATTGCTTTCAAGAATCTCCAGGTACCATATGAGGAGGTGGTGAAGGAGAGGGAAGGAATCCCAAGCTTGCCACTTTGCCAGCTTGATGGAGCAAATGGCATAGGCACAGCGAGAGGCATTCCTCAGTTCACTGCAAGGGTTGCAACGCCAAACATGCCAGGCCCTATGGCGGGCCATGACTGCAGATGCACACTTCTCCAACTACCAAGGGACTCCTACTTGTTGAATGTAGAGGCTGGTTGAATGGTTTAATACTCTGCTTCCTTCCTCCATCAAGAGGTCTGTGAAGGCCTTTGTTGATACAGGAGGCCAGCCCTGTTGGCCAGGATGATATACGGGCAGTTATTTTTGGTACACAGGCCACTTATCTCCCCTCAGTTTCCACTGGGGATGACACTCACTGGACCAGACTGGGGAGAGGCCCAAATAGTCATAAAATACAGGGAGATGGTCACTTTCCATTTACAGACCCACTTTGACCTCCGGGCACTGGAAGGCAGCATCTCCAAGGCTGAGGTCCAAGATTGATGGTCGTCTGGTATAGGGGTTGTAATGGGTGCACAGACCAGGGGGGGTGAGGAGACCAGTGCAAGGGGAGTCCAGGAGCACATGAAAGAGAGATGACCCTGTAGTGTTGGCTGTGGTCAGCAAAGGATCCCAGTGATGAACATTGAAATCCCCCATGGTGAAGGCCAGGGCCGGAAACTGATGAAAGTAGTGCAGGATCTCCTGGATCACATCCTGGCATGGACTGTAGCACAACAACACCGATGGCCATCCTGTCTGAAGAGCTGTACGAACTGCCAGTACTTCCATTGAGCCACCAGGCAAGGGAGTGAGAGGCATGCATTACACTCTGGGAGGTCTCCTGAACAGCCAGCAGCATGCCCCCTCCCCTCCCCCGAGGGCGATCCCATCTGTAGATTGTGTAAACTCCCGTGCTGAGTCGTATGCGAGGCTGCAACCACGTCTCTCAGACCCCGACTATGCTCAGACCCCAATCAGCCAGTAAAGTATTAAAATCCTGCATCTTGTGGACAAGGGATTGTGAATTCCAGAGCAGGAACCTCAGACCACTTATGCCCCCATGATAACAGGAAAAGGGATAACAGCTGGGAGAGAACAGATTTCCTTGATTGACTTACCCTAATGATGAAGATTTAGTGCCTCTGTGAGAAATGCCATAAATGAATAACCTGAGTTGGACCCCCCTCCACCAATGCAGTGGGATGAATAACCTGAGTTGGACCCCCCTCCACCAATGCAGTGGGATGAATAACCTGAGTTGGACCCCCCTCCAAAATGGGTAACTGGACCCCATTGGTGGACACCCTGGGCCAACGGTGGGGACCTCTTGTGACCGGTTTGTGGCAGCGGAGCTGAGGCAACATGGGAGGGGCTATGCAGTGCAGCGCGGGCACCAGCAGGGGTAGCCGCTTCTAGATCTTGCCAGTCCTCCTCTGTGGTTTGGGGGCTGGAAGAACGGTGGCAACAGCGGGGTGCTTACTGAGAACGAGGCGGCACCCCCGCAATGGAGACAATAGTGTGGATCAGTACCTCCGCACTTGAAGTTGGGTCAGTAGAGATGGCCAAATCACTAACCTGCTCCTGGCCGCCATCAGTTCCTTTTCAGCAAGCACCACATAGCAATTGGCGGATAAGCAGCGTGCGTAGGTTTGACTCTATCTCACATGAGCACCAGAGGGGACCTTGGGTGGGATTCCCTGACCAGACCCATGGGGCAAGGTCAGACTATGAGGCATGTTGTGCAGCTCTTGGAGGCACTTGACAGTGGAGGTAGCGCTGTCCTTCTGCATGACCTTGTAAATTTCAGTGGCTTTCCTGTAGTTGGGGCATATCTTTGACACCATCCTGTGGTCGTCACCTCCACAGATGTAGCACTTGGGTCCCTGGTACATTTCTGCTTTTCCCCTGATTCCGGCCTGACAGGGAAGTAATCACTACACAGTGAGCATCTCGTCTAGTTGTGATATATTAATCGTGTGTGGCAAGACTGGTGACCGTTGTGGCAGCGAAGCACTGGACAGGTGTACATGCCAGCGGTATAAGGTACATAGCCTATAAAGACCCAAGATGGAAGAGGACCCCGGGAAACAAATCTTACCCTCTGTGAGTTACGTGGAGCACCAGGGGCTGGGAACCTCACCAGTATTGGAGCAACCTCCAGCAGCTCAGAGTCAGTGTTATCGGCAGGACGCAGCTCTGCTTCAATCGCAGCAGTGTCCAATTCAGTGGAGATGGGCCCAATCTTGCCAACATTGACGTCCCTGCTGACTTCATGGTTGGTTTGGTGGCAAGTTACTGCCCATGGGCCCAGGGTCGTCAGTGCTTCAGGCAGCTTAGAGAGTGTGCAGGTTGACTACAAGGATGGCGAAAGACATGGGCGACCCATCCCCCAGTAGCCTGGTATACCCATCCAGGTTGTATTTTGCAATAGGCGACTCACTGAGGACGTCAGAGACCCACTACGGGTTACCAAACACCCTAGACTGATCCCGGGTCTGCATAATACACATCACCCGCATCTGTGCTGCTGGAGAACCTACCTCAGCATTCCTTGTTCCTCCAGTGAGTATTGTCCATGGAGACACCTGTCTGGACTTTTTAGCTGCTCTGGTCACATCATCCTCATCGTCAGACGCGGCCAGATGGTGAGGCCGTTTCCCACCTGGCCAGGTAGTGTCCATGTCCTCCCCATCACTTTTCCCCACCCTTTCACCACTGTCCCACTCCTCACAACTCACTGCACTCCTTGCAAACACTGGCGTCGCAAAGCAAATCCATACTCACTCGTGAACTTCGTTGAGACGCCTGAGCTACGGCACAAGACATGATCTCAAAAGTAACGACTGACCTTCCTTCCCAGTGGTTTGTTTCATATAAACAGTAACCCCAATCCCACCATTTTCAGAACCTCCTTGTTTCCCATCTACCTACTGTGAAGCCTGCAAGCCTACCTGCTGTGAATCCTGCTTGCATTTCACTGTCTAGTCTGTTTGTTTTCATCTGCTGCTCCACTTTCCCTTTTATTAAATTCATAAAAGATTTATGAGCTAAGTTTGAAAGGGCTATCAGTCTTTGATCTTTTGCAGTTGGTTTAGGTACCTTTGGTATCATTATTGTGTTAGAATTTTTCCAGTTTTCTGGTAAATCTCCATCTTCAGTTATCTTATCTAAATATTGTTATTTTTTCAATACAATCCTGATTACTTAATTGTGCTTTATAGTATTTTGGTTTAAATTCATCAGGGCCTGCTGCCTTTCTGTTCTTTATATTTTGCAAACATCTCTTAACCTCCTTTAGTCTAATAACTGACTTGTCCATCGGCTTTACCCCTGTTATTACAGTAATTTCTCAATTATCTGACATAATAGAGCCAAAGGCATATCCGGAAACTGGATCCGTCTGGATAATGGACTTCTCCTCTGGCCCCTCTTTGTACATAACCTAACTTTGAAAGCCATTGTAAAAGGCCACTACACAACATCATACAACACTTGTTCCTGTTGTTTAACGTTACTCCATCTGGTCAAGCAGACCTATAGACCACAACCAAGCAATTGCCATGGTCAAGCATGGAAAATACCAGTAATATTCCATTAACCCCTTAACCACGGGGCGTCACTTTTGTGACGCTCAGGAGCAATGGATCATACCGCGGGGCGTCACTTTTGCAATTCTGTGTTATTTTGAATTCTCCCGGGCTTTCAAGTGGTGGCTTGTGTCATCTATTAGTACTGCCAGTGTCCAACAATAGTCATCACTGCTAATGTCATCTGTACTCCCATCCATTGCTGACAATTTAGCTGTTTATCCCCGTTCTTGACTCCCCTCCCAACCTCCCCTCCATTACCCTCTCCTCTCGCCTTCCCAGCCGCGCTGTGCTAAGCAAATCTTCCCTGGAATTTTCCACTGATTTCATCCATTGAAATGAGCTCTATGCCCTATTCTTATACAAAATAATACAGTATATACCAAAAAAAAAATAAGGTAACTGATAGTGCCATACACCTGGAGTTGGCTAGTTATCACCTGGCAACACCCCACGTGCACTTGTTCACTAATTTTCCCTGGTAATTTCCCCTTGAAATATGCCCTATAATCTATTCTCGTAATAAAAATATATATCAGGAAGGAAGGGAGAAGCCTAAATGACATTTACATTCACCTGGAACTACCTAATTTCCTGCCAATCATTTCACGGCATATAAATTAGCGGCTGTCACCTTGCTGACGTTGTCAACCCTTCATATCTGCCTCGTCATTCAGTTTAGTGTTGTCTTTTGAGATGAAAGCACATAGCACTCGCGCCCCTCCATTTCCGCTGCTTCTAGAGGGCCCTGTGACCTCTACCCCTACTAAACCTCATGTGGGAGGGGGTAAATGACTAAATGACTCTGCTGTGGAGTGTGAACTGGCTAATTTATCTATGATAATGATGGACAGTGACTGCAATCTTTCTGGTGAATCGTGTGATGAGCCAGTGGAGGAAATGGTGATAAACTCCCAGTACGAGTGCTTCAGTGTCCCAGGTTCATCCTGGCTCCAAGGGAAAGGAGCCCTTAGTTACTGGAAGTGACAGTGTATAACATAGTGTAAATGAAATAGAAATGTAAATAATTACTAATATAAGAATATGAGTACAAATACTTGGAGTAATGACAGTCAAAGCTTTGCTCTCTACTCTAATATACTGAACGAGAATGAAAATAAAGTACTATTACTGAAGGAAACTTATGGATAAATACTGTATATATATATATATATATACATATATATATATATATATATATATATATATATACAGTAATCACTCCAATATCCGACGTAATAGAGCCATAGGTAGGTCCGGATATTGGTTCTGTCCGGATATTGGGCCCCAGCTTATGGACTTGTACTTATGGACCCTAACTCAGAGAAACACCTATACAACTCCCTCTGGACATGCATAGCACCTATTTAAGACCCAAATCACACCAATAAGGCACATAAATAACTGAAATAAATGCAAAAGAAACATAAAATGAGGGTTTAGAAGTAGGTTCATACAATAATAAACATTCTGGTGACTGGCTCCTGGACTGGTACTTATGAACCCTAACCTAGCCTAACGCAGAAAAACACCTTCCTACTGCACATGCATAGCTCCTAACACCCTATTCACACCAATAAAGGACATTAAAGAGTGAAATGAGGTAAGTATAGTATGGAAAAAAGTACAGTATGAAACATTCTTATGTCCGGATAGTGGGGATGTTCGGATATTGGGCGTCCGGATATTAGAGTGATTACTGTATATATATATATATATATATATATATATATAAAAGTGTCATAAAGTAATAGGAATATAAAGTGTGAGTGTGTTTATGAATAATAAATGACAGAATACCAGCAGGGAACGAGTGCAAGCGGGAAGTTCATACACGCTCATAATTTTCATTGCTTTCACAGTGTTTTTTTTTTTGGTGTATGGATTCCATACTATTTGAAAATTATAGAATAGTGTTTCTAGTGATAATATCAGGCTGTGGTAATCATATTACGGGGTGTCGGGAAGTGTAAAATGGAGACTTCGTTACCCAACTTCAGAAATCTCCACAAGTCCTACGGTACTCAATGAAGGCTCAACTTACATCCCAGGAGAAAGCTGAAGGTATGTGCCATATTCATATGTAATTATAATATTCTAGGACTAATAACTGATTTTTGGCAAATATTTTTACAAAGTCTGTCAGAGCACGAATATTCTCGTGGGATACGCAAGGAGCACCAAAACAACCCCGCGGTTTAGGGGTAAAGATGCGGGAAGTCGACCATCCCACATAAATCTTTCCCAGGATCTCCTGCTTCTTCTCCTGGGTCAGCACTACTCTCTTTCTTTTTCCTGGTGGAGAGGTCATCATCACACACCATAGGAAGAGGTATGCAAGGATTATCAAGGCCTGAAGCGGGTAGGGAACAACCACAAAGGCCAGCACGTGTGCTGCCGTAACAACTGTCTGAGAGGAGCTGTTCACTATGCAGTCGCCACATGAGAACTGGGAACAACTAAGAGGGTCTGTAGCAGATGCTGGATGAACTATGTAGCCAGACAGTGCGGCCCCACTGAGCAATTCCCGTCCTGCCGGGTGAAAATGTTCATGCGGCCATAATTTCCACCCGGATGCAAGCATTTTGTTCGGATAAGAAAAGATAAATGTACAAATAATGGTTGGACAGCGAGATCACAGCGTCCAGGTAATGGGTTGTTTGGACAATGGATGTCCGAATAATTGAGGGATTACTTCCATTGCCATGTCCATATGTTCTCTTAACTTATCAGAGAAGCAAAGTTTCCCTCCTATCTCTGTATCATAAACCTTTATTTCTTTGCTCTTTTTTAAAATTATCAGTCTCTTCTTCATCCCACACTTTTATTATATTGTTATTGTGCTTCTGATCTACGGTACACTCTTCCAAAACTTGTCCAGCTCTTGTCCTGCCTGCATACTATTTAGTTTGACTCCCTCTGCATTGAACAACTCTGTTTCTCTCTCTCATTTTATCTCCTTGCCCTTTAACTTGTTTATGTGGTCCCATAATTTTGAGCCAGTATTTTTGCATTCTCTGATTTCCATTGTAATTTTCCTTTCATGGTCACTTTGATAACTCCTGGACCCTATTCTGTTGTTCAGTGTACCCATTAGGTAACCATTCTCTGTCCTCATTTTCTTTAGCATTCCTATTTTCCCAATTTAATGCCTTCCATTTCTTTATTTCTTTTCTTATTGTCTTATTTATCCATGGTGGTTCCATGTCATTTTCTCATTTATCTTTCTACCATATATTCTTGTGGGAATACTGTCAGCCTTGTCTTTCACTATTTTCTCCATATTTTCTATCTGTCATTCTCTGCAGCTTCTCTCCACCTCCTCCACATACCTGCTCAGAGCTTCCTCATCTGTTCTATAGTATTTTGTATTTTGCTACATGTTCTTTTTGAATGATTTTGCACGCTCGCAGCAGAAGTCTGTTTGTAACAGGTTATGATCTGATAAGTCGATTTGTCTTTTCCCTTCATCGATTATCATATGATTGAATTTATCGTATATAGAGATATTTACTAAAACCAGGTTAATAGCACTTTTCTGTTGTCCTCACTCTCATATTGTTTCGCCTTCACAACATTGATCCCCATTTAACAGTATTAGGTTATATTTCTCCATCGTACTGCTTCCCTCCTAGTGCCATCTAACTTCTGCTTTCCTAGGAATCCTAAGTCACCAATGAAATCTGCTAGAAGTATTAAGAGTTCCTGTATTTCTTTGATTTTGTTTTAGGTTTCCTCTTTCAGTGCTTTGTCTCATTGTTTGTCAGTCTCACTGTCACCTACTGACAGGTACACAGATCCTAGTTTGAATCTCAAGTTGTTCACTTGGCAAATACAATACAGTATGTCCTTGTTTATTGATTTTATCCATTCCACTTTTATACAGTATGATGATAATACTGTAATTTGGTCTTTTGTTTCTCAGAAGCGTCAATTCATCCGTTGGGAATTCACTGGCGCTGAACGCACATATGCATTATTTTTACAATTACAAGAATTGTGACATCTCTCATGTAAAGGACAAACTTCATCTGTAAAAGAAATGTGAAAGTGGCAGTATTTAAGTCCTATAATCATCTGTCACAGTACCTCTCTCCAGGTTGTGGCAGTTTGAAATGAGAGGCTTTCAGTTGTCTCTTAAAGTATTCAGCAGAAGAGAGTTGTCTCATGGACAGTGGCAATCTGTTACATAACCTCGGAGCTCTATACACAAATGAACAATCTGAGAAAGGTGACTGGTGAATGGCTCCAGGCTCGTTAAGACACAAGGAATCATTTTGACTACGTAACATCACACCTGGGCGTGCTGATGAGAATTTCAACAGTTCAGTAAGATACTTTGGTTCACCAAACTTGAGAACCTTGAATGTAGTAAAACACAGTTTAAATTTAATTCTAGCCTTTACTGGTAACAAATGCAGCTCAATTAGGAACAGGATAGTTGAGGTTCTCGGAGGAAGACCAAAGATAAGCTGTGCTGCCCTGTTCAACACAGACTGAATTTTTGTTAGTACTGTATATTATTTGGAGGACCAATCCACAGTGGATTGCAGTAATCAACGCAAGACAAGATCATTGGATGGACCAATATTTAGAGGCAGTGTCTATGCAGGAATTTTCTCACAGAGTACAGATTTCTGATATGCAGGTTACACCCTCTAACAACTTGATTAATATATTCTTTGTAATTTAACTTTGAATTAAAATAAACACCCAGATATCAGACAGAACTGACTGGATAAAGCTGTAACACACCATTGTTCAAAGCCAGGGCATTATCAGTGTCATCACCCATTCTGTTTCCTCTGATAATCTCAGTTTTAACATCATTCAGCTTAAGTTTCCTCCTACCATCTAGATCTTGATATCAGACATTAGAGATTCAAGCCTAGTCTTGGTATCATTAATATCTGGCATCTTAACATAGAGCTGAGTGTCATCGGCATAAAAATGATAGGACACATTGTGAGCATCAAGTAAAGACAATAAACTACTCATGTAGACTGTAAATAGAATTGGACCCAAAACTGATCCTTGAGGGACTCCAAACAGAAGGGGAGCAGAATCTGAGCCAGTGTAATCAACAAATACTCTTTATGATCTGTCTGACAGGTACAACTGCAGGAGCAAAAGAGCACTGTCAAGAACACCATAAAAATACAGATCACCCAAGAATAGTTTATGATCTACTGTGTCAAAAGCTACAGACAGATCCAACAGAACTAGGAGAGAGGACATCCCACTACAGGTGTCTGCCACCAAGTCACTATGAATCCTTGTTAATGCAGTTTCAATTGAATAGTATTTTCTGTATGGTGATGGAACAATGGGAACAACTCTGTTATGTTCCAGTAATGGTAAGAGTTGATCAAGTATGGCCCACTCAGTAATCTTGGGTAAGAAGACAGGTTAGAGACAGGAGGATAACTTGTCATGTTCTTGACATCAAGGCCAGGTTTCTTGAGTAGGGACCTAAGCAAGGCACATTTCTCAGACTACACAGAATTACAGTACTTTCAAAGAAGAATCTATCTATCTATCTATTGCCACATGCCATAATCCCGTAAGGGAGCAAGTATGGTTTGGCTATATGGTTAACACCCAGCGTTGTAAATGGTTTCTTGGCTTACAGGAAACCATTTGGCTTGTCACTCAATGTAAAGCCACCTGTAAAGGAAAGAAAAACAATAAGATGTGACAGGAAAAATGGGAGAAATAGGAAGAGAGGAGGGCAGGCACGGAAAAAGAATGATAAAGGCTAAGGAAGAAGCAGGCAGCACTACATCAAGTGAGTGTATGATGGTCTACATCACTATGTTGCAGATAACGTTTGCTGCATGCTCTTACACATCAGGCAGTTGTGACATATTACACGGATCATGTGGACAGAATGTTTTGTTAAGTTCTCTGTTGTAACATTTGACTTTATTTACAGCCAGTGGATGAAATGTTGAAATAAAATGACCCCTTGTGTGCCAGGATTGGAAGTCAACTGAGTACACTTCGCTAGAAGAACTGTTGTATTAATTATTTCTTATGCGAGATATCTTAGTTGTAAACAATGAAGCAAAATCAGAAGCCAACTGGGCATCAGATACAGGAATTGGTTTAACAATTACAGTACATTCCTCTGACCAACCAAATTGTTCATAACTGCAGATAGTTTTTTTTATCACTATCATATGCATCAACTTTGTTTTGATAATCTCTTGCTTTTTGGGCTTTTACAGCATGGACAACTGCTCTTCTCGCAGAAACATGATGCAAACAAGTTAATTTGGTCTGTTGCAAGAGCCATTCTCATTTTGCTTCTCTATGTTGTCTGTGCAAAGAATTAACGGATGGACCATACCACGGAGAATTATCACGTACAGTGATTGTTTTTAATACCTCAGGACAGTAATGGTCATAATTGACCAAAGCTCATTGTTGTATTGTATATATCAACCAAATCATCAGAAGAAAGATTTGAAGAATCAGTATAGTTTAAATGTTGATCAATTTCAAGACACACTGAATGACGGTCAGGATTCCTGTAATTTCTGAACTTGATGACCTTTTTGTAGGAAGGGGGTTTTGGATTATCTGCACTAAAAGTGATCAGAGCATGGTCAGAAATAAGGGGGTCAACTGAGTCAACCTCCACATCACATACGTGCCTGCAACCAGCAGGGGACAGGATCAAGTCAAGGACATGTCCCAAGATATGAGTTGGATCACCAACATGATTGAAAGAATTATTCTGAGTGATCAGCTCAAGGAATGCTGAAGAAAATGGTTTTGATTGTGAACTGTCAACCCAATAATTGAAATCACCGCAAACAAGAAGTCCTCCAGATTTAAGAGGAAACACTTTGAGAAACTGCCCAAATTTCTCCATAAAACCTCTGTCTGTGCCTGGTTGACCTGGTCAATAAACAGTTGCATTTCTAATGGTTTTCTGATGGAAATTTATCAATGCCTCCATAAATTCAAATGAAGATGGGGTTAGGTCAGAGTCTATGAAAGAATTCTTTGCAAGTACTGCCAAGTAGATGAGTGCTACACCTCCTCCCGGATGGTCAGCAGCAGGTTTGAGAGTACAGTACCCTCACGTCCAACACGGTAATATTGTCATGTACAGGTCCCGTGTTGAGCCAAAAACGTGTTGGACAAACAACAGAGCTTATGGGGAAAAATGAATTATGTCAGCAACCCTAGGAAAAGTCACCCTAAATACCTACCATATACCTTTACATATATTGGTACTACTGTAATTATAATAAATGGTTCTGTACTATGAATGTTAACTAACCTTTTAGGATAGTGTTGGTGGGCTTGCTGGGAATGGAAGGTGGTATCCTAGGCTGTAGGTAGTCCTACTGGGTCCCCAGAGGATGGCTGCTGGCGTCACTAGCTGGTAATGGCTGCTGCTCCTCCTCAACCTCCCTCATAAATCCTGCAAAATCACACTCGGAATCACTATCCTCGTCCACATCCATGGAAGGTCCTGCTTCTGCCTGTCCTATCACTCCGTAAGCCTTCACTGCTGCCAGGATCTTGTCTTGGTTTTTTATTATGGTCCTCACGCTGGCTTCATTCACGTCGTAGGCCTTGGCAGTGTCCACTTTCCTCTCCCTTTTCTTCTTCCTCTCGATGATTTCTAGCTTGGTGGCCTGAGGCCACTTCTTGGGGTTCTCGGAAGGCTTCCTACGCATCGTGAGCAGGATTAAATGCAGTAGCAAGGGCAGAAAATGCAGCGAGAAAAAATCACCTTCCAATGTGAATTATGCGACTGAGTGGCACTGTGGCGGGAGAAATTTAAACAAAACATCACGTGAGAGCAGAAGCATTTTTGATTGGGCGACATCATGATCACATCACGATAGTGGGTGGGGGAGGCAACTTGATCAGAAGTTTTGATTGGGTGTTAGCATCACAGGAACGTCCAGTATGACCGTGTTGGACCGGGGGTGATCGTGCTAGAGGTGAACTCTGCGGATTTCGCCCACTTCTCAGAGCTTCGTGCGTGTTATGCTAATGCGCCCATGTTACAGTAATTAAATTGTATTAAATCGTACTAATTTTTTGCTGTCCGTGCTGGACAGACGCGTGTTGGACGCAAGGGTACTGTACTTATAATACAATGCGTCTTAGGCGAAACACTACAAATGTTAATATCAGACTCATGCAACCAGGTTTCAATCAAGCACAAAATGTCAAGCTCGTGCTGATTTGGGGCTTCAGTAATGTAATCTGTCTTATTATGGATGGAACAAGTACCGGTATTTAAAAGACCCATCCTAAACTGGCTCAAGAGGTGCAGTACATAGTGAGTTAGTGAGTTTTTTGAATGGTCAAAGTTGTTGTTTATATTCAATCTATTCCTATGGGAAATCATAACTGGACAGTGTCTACTAGATGCAAAATGGGCAACTGACTGTGGATTAGTGTTAGCTTCTTGATGTCTTAAGGAAGAGCAGGTGTTGCATTTGGGAGAATTTTTGTTACTGCAATCCTTAGACTTATGGGCCCCAGCACAAAAATCACATTTAGGTTCATCATTTGTTCTAGAACACCTCTCAGATGTATGACCAGAACCCTAACAGTGATGACATTGTGTAACCCAGAATCTGTCAGAAGCATGGCATCTTGTAAGATCCACATAGATATAGTTGCCCTGTTCTATGATGGAGGATCACACCACTGGCGACATCTTCAAAACAGCGGTTTTAGCATAATTTTTATTTCTTGTAAAGAGAAGGCTGAAGTTACACGTGCATTTTAATTTTATTATTTTTACTCAGAACGCTTGGGAGGATGTCAGTTGCCCAAGGAAGAGGAAATGCTCATCACAGTAATTTTTGGCAGCATTTTCTTTGGCTCTGATAGGCAAAAAATGCCATCAGAACCAAAATGATCCTTCAGTACCCAGCCACTTTACCTTTGGCCTCAGCTGCTGGAAACTTCAGTACAAGCCCACCAGCCTTGGTCTTAAGGCAGCTATCAGTCGGTACTAAGTCATGTACACCTCTGATGTTTTCAGGTCCCATTTGACCCGTCAGAGCGTCAGCACTGCTCTTTGGTTTTACAGTCAGTACCTGTTGACTTCGGATGGCTATTTTCTGGCCATGAGCAGTGATCTCAACCACGCCTCTAGGCAGGTCCTTCCCATCCCCCACAAGAGACCTCCAAACAGCATCCGCAGATGACTTGGCCTGGCCTTGGGTAAGAGCCATGGGTGATGAGACCTTGGTCTCTAGTGCCTCCAGTTTGCTTGAAACATCCTTGATAGCCTGGAAAATAGGCCCAACAATTTCATCTTCCCGCTCCTTCTCTGTTACTCTGCATCGTCCACCAGCCAAGATCTCATCTGCGGGTACACACATTGCCTACACAGCCAGCAAAAATCCAGCTGGTGACTCTTCGTCATAAATGGATAGAGATTTGCATCCATACTTTCGCATGCTAAATAAACCCACTTACTGCAGTAGATGTACTTCAGTGCATGTTCACGTTTTGCCATAGACTTACTGCAGTGAGGGCACTGGTGTTGTTTTGCTTATGGTTATGGCAGAAAAGGAAAAGAACAAGACAGAAATAACAGTAACAGCAACAGCAAAAAGTACAGTAATCCCCGTACTATCTGGATGTCCACTTTCCGGACACCCCACTTACCAATCATTGTAGGCCTGGACCTTCATAACCCAAAAATGGCCAAAAAAAGAAAAAAATCCCCCCAAAATCTGATTTTTTTTCCCACCCATAATTTGAAATTGTTGCGCGGTGCCAAACAGCTGTTTACACCATGGCCCATTCACCCCTTCCTCCCCCCTCCCCTGTCAGGGTTGCCATTTGGTATTTTTCATTACCAAATGTAGGCCAAATTGGTAATGAAAAATTCATTTGGTAATGAATCAGACTAATGCATTACCAAATGGATTTTTCATATGTATGAGGATACACAGGATGGAGATGGTGGATTGTCTGCTCTCTCTAATTAATCTGCTACCCTACATAGCATGAAAATAATCAACATGCTGTTAATTATAAGGAGAGTGATTACATGTATTTCCACTTGTATATATAATTAGTGAAGAATAAATGCTAGCTTTATCTGTCTATCTATCTATTGCCAGATGCCTCAATCCTGTTTGGGGTGACCACAAACAAATCGCCTCCAAGTCGCCCTGTCCCCCACCATCTCACTGCCCTGCTCCCAACTCACACCCCCCTCTCTCATATACCTCTCCACCCTATCCCTCCATCTCATCCTCGGCCTCCCCCTCCCTCTTCCCCCCTCCACCTCACTCACATACACTCTCTTCGTCAGTCTTTCACCCTCCATCCTCTCCACATGGCCAAACCACCTCATTGTGTTCCTCATAACGCTTCCTATCACATCCACATCCACACCACAACACTACTTTATATCCTCATTCGTCAGCCTGTCTCTCCATGTGACTCCACAGGCTCCTCTTAAATAACTCATTTCCGCTGCTGTCACTCTTGACTTGTGTCCTTCCAACAACGTCCAAGCTTCACTTCCGTACGTTAAGAGTTGGTATCACAATACTGTCATGTAGTAACTTTTTCACTTCCATGCTCACTTCCCTGTTTCCTATCACTGCTTTCAAAGAACCAGCAACCTTTCTTCCCTGCTGTATCCTTTCACGCACTTCACCCTCCAAACCTCCATCCTTACTCATCACACTACCCAAGTACTTAAATGTACTCACATTTTCCAATTCCTCACCATCCAACCTCGCTGTACATTCACTGACTTCACCTCTCTCAAAGACCATCACTTTACTCTTCCCTACATTCACCTTTAGATTCCATTTCTTACACACTCTCCCAAACTCATCCACCAAGCCTTGCAGCTCCCCTTCGTCTTCACTCAACAACACAGTATCATCTGAACGATTATTTCATACATGAGAACATATAAAGTATACTAAAGATTAATACATAATATCAGGCACACGTCACACCATTCATCAGGCTTTCAAAATATTCTTTCCATTTGGTCCTTACTTCATCCCCGTGGGTTAATAATCAGTCACCTACATCCTTCATACCATCACATTTCTTTCTGCTTTTCCTTCTACATTTCACACTTCTTTCCAGGATAACATCCTATTTTCAGAGTAGTTGCATTCATTTTTCTTCTTAGATCATCATTAACTCCTTCTTTTTCCTCATCACTAGTCTTCTTACGTGCTTCTTGCTGTCAGTATATTCAGTTCTAATTTCAACTAAACCCCTGTCCTGTAACCACTCTAGCCACTTCTGCCTCTTTTCATGCACTTCTCTCTTAACCTCATCAACCCACCATGCCATACCTTTCTTCTTTGTTGTTACTCTTGCCACACTACACACTGCTTTAGCATTGCTAATTAAGCAGTCCCTATATGCATTCCACAGGCTGTCCAGGTCCATTTCATTCCAATTCACTGATTCTAGCTCCTCCTCTACTTTGGTCCTGTAATCATCTGCCATTTCTTTGATCCTCAGCTTCTCAACTTTTAGTCTTTCTCCCTGACTGCTTCTCTCTCTCCTGATCCACCTCACTCCTCACAGCTTGATCTTGCTTACCACAATCATATGATCTGACAGACTCACTGCCCTGGTATCATCATCCATTCCCAGCATCAACCTCTCTTCAAGCACGTAATCAATCAGGCTTCTTTCAACACGATCCCCGTTCCCTCAGTACCATATACTGTATATTTATGTGTATCTTTGTGTTTGAAATACGAGTTACAAATGCACAACCTCCTCTCCTGACACATATCCTTTAGTTGCTTCACATTATCATTTTCTCCTGGTACTCTATTACAACCCATTATGTTATCCTCAGGACCAGTGCCTACTCTTCCATTCATATCGCACATTACGATCTCTTTATAGCTCCTGGGCATTTCTTCTACTATTTCATCCAGCTCATCCCAAATCCTGTCTTTCCCTCTCTCACTCCTGTCCTCACACAGTGCATATGCTGCAATCACCTCCACTTTCACCTCAAACTTGAACATGACATACATACACCTCGAGCTGACACATTTGTAGTCTCTCATTCCACTCTGCCACACCTCATTCATCAACAAAGCAACTCCCTCCTTGCATCTTCCTCTCCCATTCATGCCTGATCTTACACATTTCACACCTTCCCACTCCTCCAATTCACACCCTTTTATCTTTGTTTCACACAATTCCATCACAGCATCTCTCGCACGCTTGAACGCATTCACCACTTCCACTCTCTTGCTCTCCTCATTCACACCTCTCACATTCCACATGGCCATGCGAATCTGCCCATTTGGTTGGGGCCCTGGGCAGGTATTAGGCCCTCCGAGGCTCTCTGGAACAACTGCCATGATTAAGTGATTCTGACTGGGGAATCAGGTGGGCACTTAACCTTTCCAAAAACCTCAGTTATATGGTTACCACCCAGCATTTATTGGGTACAGGAAATCATTTGGCTTGTCACTCCGTGTAGAGATCATATTGCATATCTACTGTACATTGAGTGAGTGGATGATGGGCACCCTGCATCATATTTCAATGGATGCCTGCTGTGTGATGTATATAAATATTACCTGCCTTCACCATGGCATGGTTGTAACGATTCCTGAACAAACCACAATTACGAAATGCTCTTAATGCACAATACTGTTTTGGTGCGAGTTTTACATAATGCACATTTTAGTTTGCATGCTGTGATGTAGGTTATAATCATTGGGGGATGAAGCCCCTCAGTTAGGTTTTAGTGCCTCAAGTTAGGGTTCCGTTGTTACCAGTTTGTTCATTCGTTTTTGTTTGTTTTTAAAGGCTTCAACATGCTTGCATGCGTCGGCCTTCACCACCTAATGGCGACTCTCCATGCTGCTCGATCTATCGCAGCCTCCCTGTTGAGTTCCTTAACCCTGAGGTCACACTTATTGGCCTCGTCCCAGGTCTTTTTTGGTCCACCCCTCTCAACCCCACCCCTAATATTAATGCTTCTCTCTGCACCCAATTATCATCCCGCATCCTTTCCACATGCCCAAACCTCCTCAGTCTACCTCTCCTCATCACAACACCAGTACACTCCAGTCGCATCCTACCTCTCAACTCTTCCATTGTAAACCTAGTCCCCCCAGGCCTTGCACTCAGGGATGCACTGCACATCCACTTTATCATTGTCATTACTTTTGACCCTGTGAATATCCTCTTCCTTTACTGCCCAGGTCTCACAACAATACAGCATTTCGCTCTTAACACATGCTGCATACAAAGATCCCTTAGCACATAGGGAGAGCCCTCTTAATGTCAGGAGACACAACAGCTCCTCACTTTAGCCACAGAGTTTGCTCCAGCCCCACCCCCAGCACATAACTTCTCCCAAATAACAAAACTCTTCCACACACTCAAGAGACTCACCAGCAAGTTCAATCCTTCCATGCCTGACAATCTCCACCTGCTCTCCCTGACACACTGCACACATAAAATCAGCATTATCTGACAGTCTACAACTCATACCACAACATCTCTTCTGCACCCACTTATCACAAACACTGCACAGTGTTTATGGTTTTTAAATTGTGAACATTTGAGTTTGTTTGGTGTGCTGACGTTCTATCAAGTTTGTGGGATCGACAATGAACATGCTGTCAGAGGTGTTCAAGTGACTTTCTCTGATATCGCAAAGTAGGTATATTTTGTTTGTTCTTTTCAATATTTTTGTTCAAAAATTAAATGTTATTCACCTGTGATGTATCTGTTACTTAAATTATTTTCCTTATGAACGTGGGTCTGTAAGAAAAAAGACTCAAATTACTGCATCACTGTCTTCTTGTTTTACCATTATTATTGTTGTTATTATTATTATTATTTGTTATTATAGTATATTTATCATTCAACTCCTGTGCTAACAACTATACTGTTGACATAGTCTCAGTGCCTGGAGTGACTTAGGTGAATTTGAAGTGCATTGTGAGTGCTGAGGGGCTTGTCCTGCATTGGCAGCATCTTGCTGGCTATGAGGATTGCCATGACTGCTCATGGTGGTGGCAGTTACAGTTGTGATTAGGAGGAGGACATGCATCCTGAGGGTTACATTATGGACACCAACTGGCCGGGAGGTTAAGCTCACTATCGAGGTCAAATGGCGAAGGCAATGAGGAGACTGTGTCTAACAGAGGAAAAGTCTGATAGGTATCAGTGTCATTGCCTGTGTCTGTGGGGGAGAGGCACAGCTACAACCAGGGCCTGTTGTATTCATCACCACATCTGTTGATGTCACATGGGTTTTTCTTAATACACAGTGCCTCACTAATAGTCAGTGCCTTGCCTTTAGGGAAACATTGCACTGAAGGGAGACTTGGCCACTGGGTGATGGGTCTTCAGTATGTGTGAAGATCTTGGCTACTTCCCCAAGTTTTCGAGCCAGCTGGAGGCCATGATGATTTTTGACGAATGGAAGGTGACCTGCCCCAGTGCCAACTCCAGGAATGATCTGTCCATCAGGTATATTAAGATTTGTGCCTGTATCTCTGGATCTGGAATCACAGTTCTGATGAGGAGGCTCCGATCCATGGACCAGGGTTCCGCGTAATTGCTGGAGGCTTGCCGGATCTCAGTACACTTCCCTGTCCCTAGTGCACAGGGTCAGCCACAGTGGGTACAGCTAAACTGCTTGGGATCCCTTCCATCGGGTACTACCATATTAGAGTATGTGGCCATGTGTCATTTCCTGTCAGCGAGTGAATACCACCTGTTCTTCGTTGTTTCAGTTGTCACCAATTTGGACCCACAGGGGACCCCTTCCATCCTGTGTTTTGCTGTTTATGGCCATGTTTCATTTCCTGTCAGTAAGTGACTACCTCCTGTTCTCCGTTGTTTTAGTTATCACCAGTTTGGGCACGCTGGGCCCTTATGCAGAAACAAGACTAGGTGTCCAGTGTGCAATGGCTACTGTCAAAGCTTTTAGGTCCGGTGAGGCAGAGAGGCAGACATGTTCAGGGAGCCCTGAATGTCAATGTGTGTTGAGGAACACAGCGTGGTATCTTGGTGAATGCCCTTTGTTCAGTTCTTGATGGCTCATGACACGTATGACACCCTATTTGGAGGTGGTGTGCCCTCGCTGGACATTAATAAGAGATTCTGTGCACTGCACACAGCACCCACTCATTCTATGGTGACCAACCCATCTGTGCCTCTCATACCTCCCTGGGATGCCAGTGTAAGGGAATGGGTGAGCTGTGCCCATGCCACCAAGAACAGGTACGTACTGGCTGATCAGGATCAGGAGGACAGCCCTGAGCAGGTGGAAGACACAGGGAGGGTTTCCACTGATCCAACATCTCAGGCTGAGGTCCTGATATTTGCCGTGATCATGCCAAGAGAAGGATGCCTCTACCCTAGGAACCATCTCATTGATGACAGACCCATTCTTCAGTCTCTGAGGAGCCACAGTGGGATCAAGGCCTGAACGTTCCCACCCCAGCCAGTGATGCCTGACCTCCTCCCCCTTCTGCCAGACTACCTCAGACATCTTTTGCCAGCCAGGCCACTGGTTCAACCATGCTCCCAATTGGCACCACCACCGAGACACTACCCAACCGTTAGCGATAGAGTGGGTATTGTGGGTATTAGTGGCACCTTCTTTGCCTTGCTATGTGAAGCCCTGGATTTGTCTCAGAAGGGTTGCTCCTTCATGGACATATGTTCATGCCTTTGCCACAGGCTACTTAGTTTCCTCATCTCATCATCAGACCAGGCATAACAAGTTTCAATTTCATGCTGTGGAATGCATGGTCATTGGTGTATAAGGCCTAGGATTTTCAAATTTTGGTGGTCAATAGGGGCCTCAGTGTGATGGGATTCTAAGACCCGGATACAGTCTCCTCCTACAGTTAAACTTACGAGACTACTCAGTCTCCTGGGCTGACTGCCCTCAAGGGAGGGGCAGAGGCCTGTCCATAACTATACATGACTAGTCTCAGAGTGTGCAGTTACCACTTACCCCCTTTCTTGGCCGTCTGTTAGAGGTGTTGTTCATCACGTTGGCCCTACGTTCAAGTTGGGCATTGGTCCTCCTTTGTTATAATCCATGCAGAGATGTCCCCTAGGAGGAGTACAGGTATACCTCGGTTCAGTGATGCAATTGGTTAAATAAAAACCCATCGTTAAGCAAGGTATCGTATCTCAGGGTAGATTTAACATGTAAAGGATAGGGATGTGTTTTTGAGCCTTGGGTTTCCCCCCCAACCAAGTCCTAATCCCACCCAATTGAGTCCAAAAACAAGTTTCAAGCCAATCTAAATGGCCTAACTGCAGTAAAAGAAGCTAACCTAAGCCTAACACCAACAATTAAAATCTGAAAATTGTCATTTATAAGTCTGGAAAAAGTCAAGCTTAGTAAACTGTACCCCAAAATGACAATGTTCACCCCACCTGTGGCTAAAACACATTATTCCAGTCTAAAAACAGTTTATAAATCAACCTAAACACACAGTTTTAGTCTAAAATATCATCAAAATTGGTAAAAAAATAAATAAAAACCCATCGTTAAACCAGGGTTTGGCCATCATTAGGCAGGGTATGGTGGTATTTCTGCCCCCATCGTTAAGCCCGGGTATCACATCTAGGGGTATCATATATCGAGGTATACCTGTACTACATTACATTCAAGTGTCAGCCTCGTCTTTTATCATGGGCAACTTCAGTTCTTGTCACAGCCACTGGGACCCCATTCTGGATGCCACCAGCACCACTGGATCATCATTCTTTCAGTCTCTTTTGGATTCCTCTCACTTCCTGGTCTCGGCACACGTTTTGATCCCCCATACTGGGAAGGCCTCTGTATTAGACCTCTACCTTGGGAATGCTGTCTCTCAGCACCCCAATGTGGTGGTGGGTCCATAATATGGGCAGCAGTCATCTGCCATTGTTTTAAAGCTTTCCTAAGTTTTCACCAAAGCTGTCAACTTTGAGTCAGCCTTCATGGAAGTTGCAGGATGACAGATGGCCTGCTTAAACAACAGAGCACTCTGGATGCTTCCCAGGTAACTGGGGTTCTCCAGGAATAACCACCCAGGATTTTCCATGCTTATTAGTGGAAACTGCTGAAATATCTGATCCCTTGTCTCCACTAATCATCATCATCATCATCAATCCTACGTTGCCTTATGAGGAGCATAGGAGCCCGGGGCTAGGCAAGTTGGTCCTGACATTTAAGATGAGAGTGACCAGTCTAACTCATCCCTGAGTGGCATTACATGAGCAATAAACCCCAACCACCCCTTGGATATAAACCTGCACTAGTTCGATCCGAATGGAGCGCCTTAATTACCCACTAAACCACCAGGCGCCATAATTTGGTTATATGGTTACCACCCAGCGTAGTAAATGATTTTCTGGTGTACAGGAAACCATTTGGCTTGTCACTTAATGTAGAGTCACCCCTAGACAGAAGGAAGAGGAAAGAATGAAGGAAAGAAAGACAGAAGAGGGAGTACAACATCACCTGTAGGCAGAAGGACAAGGAAAGAATCAAGTAAAGAAAGACAGATGAGGAAGGAAGGAAAGAAGGAAGAAGGAGAGGGAAGGGCTGCTCTCAGGTGTCTGCCCTTTCTCTCCTCCTTCCTTCTTTCCCTCCTTCCTCATCTGTCTTTCTTTATTTCATTGATTCCTTATCCTTCTGCCCACAGGTGATGTTATACTCCCTCCTCTGTCTTTTTTCCCTTCATTCTTTCCACTTCCTTCTGCCTATGGGTGACTCTACACTGAGTGACAAGACAAATGGTTTCCTGTACACCAGGAAACCATTTACTACACTGGGTGGTAACCATTTAACCAAATTCTGGCTCCTTGTGGTTTTGTGGGCAATTAAGGCACTCCAATCGGATTGAGCTGGTGCAGGTTTATATCCAAGGGATGGTTGGGGTTTATTGCTCACATAATGCTACTCAGGGATGAGTGAGGCTGGTCACTTTCATCTTAATGTCAGGACCAACTTGCTTAGTCCCGAGCTCTTATGCTCCTCATGGGGCAATGTAGGACGTGATGATGATGATTAGTGGGAGACAAGGGATCGGGTTTTGCAGCAGTCAACTTGCCATTGTTTACAGCAGGTGGGGGTTCCCTGGTGAACAGAGACATGTGCTGCAGCAGTCAAAGCCTATCATCAAGCCTGGAGTCAACATCCTTGCACATTTCTTAGGGAACAATATTGCCACTTGGACACTGAATGCACCCAAACCAGTTTGTCAGACAAAGGGAAGGCCCAGAACTCTTCCTGTTCAAGCTTCTCTTTCTCCAGTTCCTCCACCTGAATTTGGCAGTTCCTGAGGGCAATGACTGATCACCCAACCATGTACCCAACCCCCCCTGCCACGATGGTAGTAATGTTCTAGGTGACTTATCCAAAGTGGAATTCTTAGTACCTTTTTTTTCAGACTCAGTTTAGCCTCCCACCTGCCTTACCCTCATCCTCCACTTATGAGGAGGAGATACAGCCGAGTATCCTGACACCAATTGCCTCTCTCCTGGATTGTTCATTCTCTGCCTTTGAGCTGACCAGGGCAATGGCCACCCTTCCATGGGGATGAGCTGTGGGACCTGACTTTGGCCAATGAGTTCCTCTGACACCACCCACTGCAAGACTGCCTCCTGAAAATATTCAACAACAGTTGGTATCAGGGTGTGTTCCCTTAGTGACTGGAAGGAATTCATGCTGTTGCCATTCCCCATTGTACTGAAGGTCCATAGTCCTGCCATCATGCATAGGGAAGCTGCCTGAGAAGATGGTGGTGTGTTGCCTCTCGTGGTGGCTGGTGGCTGGAATCTAGTCATTGCTTTTGCAGAAACAGTGTAAATTTCACCCATGCCATGGCACCATGGATATCCTATGTCAAATGGAGCTCATGATTCATTATACATACAGAGAGGGATGTTTATGCTCACCATCTTCATAGACCTGAAGGAGGCATTTGACTCAGCCTCTTACTTGGGTATACTCCTCAGGCTCTCCCAACCTGGGTCACTGGTTCCCCTCTAGCATGGTTCCTTGATATCCTGTTGAACTGCTGCTTCAGGCCCTCACCTAGCCTTGTCCAGTTGGCTGAGGGGTGCCTCAAGGATCATAGTTGAGCCCTCTCCTCTTCAGTGTCAAGATGTCTTGCCTGCCATGCTCTTCTTGTGCCACCTACTTGGTATGTGCTGATGATGTTACCATTGTCACTCAGGCAGCCACCCTTGCTGAGGTCCAGTGATGCCATTAGTTGACAGTCTCAGGCTTTACAGACTGGATTCACAAATGTGACATGAAGGTGAATGTCTGTAAAAGTGCTGTGATGGGTTTTACACTGCGTTGCCCACTAGTTCTCAAGATTGGGTCAGAAGCAGTGCCAGACATCTGGGAACATACCTTTCTTGGTCCTCATCTGGATGGCCTGATCATCGCCTGGAGCTGACATATCGAATGTCTGTGAACTTCCTGCGCCAGGAAGTGGTATGTCATGAAGAGCCTTGTAGTGTCACACTGGGGTGCCAGTTGTGACCTCCTGACCATTTCCTGAGCCACCATCCTTGCCAAGTTAAGCAATGAATCTGGACTCTATGGCTCGGCTGGCTTCCAACACCTAACACCAGAAGTTAGTTGCTGTTCAGACTTATATTAACTTGCAGATACTTCCTGGCCATCCAACAGTCTCCTCCTCACCACCCACTACCAGTGTTCCATGCTGCTGCAGGCATTGACTCTCTGAGCCTGACTTGGCCTATCAAATCCAGGCAGCCCTTGTTGGTCCTAGTTCTCCAAGTATATCAGACACTGTCAATCCAGCCTCCTCCCTGTCAACCACTGGCATCCGTGCTTCCTGTCACTCCGTGGTGTGACCTCTCAACCTTGGTCTCACTTTAGATTACAGAATCCTTAAGAAAGTCCTGGGATGGACATCTTTCCCCCACAAGTTTTTCAAAAGCTGGCATCCTCCACCTATGCAGGTCTACAAATTACATGGATGGCTGCCACTCCCTGGCCCCTGTGGCATTGGCGGCAGCAGTGTATTGTATATAGCGGATCTATGACTCTGTTTGACTTGGCGGTTGGAAGCCCACCATGATAATGTAGAAGCAGAGCTCCTTGCTGTCCTTATGACCCCAGGATTCCTCTACTCCTACTTCCAGCCTCAGAAGATGGTACCCTACATGGACTGCATGGCTGCTCTTCACCTCATTGTTTCAACACATCTTCTTTCAGAGTGACATCTGATTCAAGACATCCAAGGCTTACTTCAGTGCCTTCTCAACAGGAGCTGGGAGATCCACATTCAGTGGGTCCCATTACATGTTGGCATCCGGGACAATGAGCGGACAGATGTTACCGTGCAGATGGCCTTGTCATCATCATCCTCTGAGCCTGCCATCATTGTCTCCCAAAGGTTGCCTGCAGAGCAACCTGGGTGCTGAGCAGGAGGTTGACCTTCCTGCCAAATTATTTGGGTCATACTGCATGGACTCTATTCACCCTTAGGGCGTTTGCATTTTTCTTTTTCTGGATATGACACTCACCAGATTGTGCATTTTTTTTATTTTTTTTTATTCTTTTAATAACAGAATGGAGGAAGGAAAAACAAATGAATAAAAAAAAAAAATCCATACATCAGATTACATTGGCCTTTCATCTCACCTCCACCGCCTCAGACTAGTCCCAGACCCTTATTGCCAGTGGTGCAGGGATGAAGAGGAGACCATAACCCACTTCATATTGCAATCCCCTCACGTTTACTCCATCAACACTAACTTGAAGGATCATCTTGTTGCTTTTGAAATTGCTTACCTCCTGAGCAGAATGGGCTTGAGCCATCAGCTTTGACATAAAGTTCTTTGCCACATGTGTGTCTTCCTCAGAAGATCTGGAATACTACATCACCTCAAGTTACTGTAAGAAGTTATCTTTGTAAGCCTCTGGGAGGGCTCCTATGGGCCTCCCACTGGTAACAGCCCTTCAGTCATTACCAAGACCAAGAGCTTTTATCATTCTGGCTAATGCCACTAGGTGCATAGGTTAGTTCTGGACTGTGGTAGCTTACCCTCAGACTCAAACATTTTGAAGGGGTAATAAAGAATTGATTTGAAATACTTCTCCTTGTTGCAGATGTCCATAAAGAACCCATTGAATTTAAGTATAAGCATACTGTGTATACTGTACTAAAGATTCATGAGCCCTTGCTTATACATATCAGCGGTATTCTGTATTGATAACTAGATTTTAGTGGTACAACAATTTTTACAACTTATTACATTTCATCCCATTAATGATAGCTACTTTTTATATCAACAGGCTTGTGCACCAGTTTCACTGTTACTATAACTGGGAGTTTTACTGTACAGTAGTAAACTATCTATCTATCTATCTATTGCCAGACGCCATAATCCTGCAAGGGGTGGCCATTTGACTTTGAGTTATTTGTTTTACAGGGAGGGGCACTAACCCTCCACCAACCCACTTGCTGACACATAGGGAGCTCATATGATTTGGTTATATGGTTACCACCCAGCGTTGTAAATGGTTTCTAGGTTTACAGGAAACCATTTGGCTTGTCACTCCATGTAAAGCCACCTGTAAAGGAAAGAAAAGCAGTAAGAAGTGACAGGAAAGATGGGAGAAATAGGAAGAGAGAAGGACAGGCACAGAAAAAGAATGATAAAGGCTAAGGAAGAAGTAGTGCTAATTTCTACAAAAGGTGCAGGAATATAATATTTTAAAGCTAATTGCAGTCAGTAAACCTTGATAAAACATTGCATGTGAATCCATTACGCTATGCATATACTCCCTTACTGTACAAAATATACAAAGTACTACTGTTACATTACTACCTGACACCTAACTACTCCACTGGTAGTTATTTTTTGGTGATTTATACAAAGTTAAACTCAACCCTTTGAGATAATCTAAATATCTTTTGATAGGAAAAATAAAATTCAAAAGTCATCATTGTATTAAGAAATTTATTGTAAACATTATTTCTAACCCTTTTGGCAACAGAGGATCATTCCTGTAATAAAACAGCCGATGAAAGCTGGAACAAACGCAGGCATGAGGTGGATGGGCATTGTGGTGATGGTTGTGATGGTGTGGTGGGAGTGTTGCCAGGCCAGCCATGTGTGTCACGGGGGTGAAGAGCCAATCCCGCGCCACCGCCTTGCCAGCAAGACTGGCTACTTCTCCGCAGAAAAAGACACAAGACACTGGAAGCAGTTTAAAGAGGAAGGTACTGTGTCATCTACAATTCTATCTTCACTTTAACTTGACCCAAAAGTGCTACCAATCCATTATCAATGCAGAGGTCTATCAAGAAATTAATATTCTAGTCAGAAATAGATGTAAGCTATGGAAACAATATAGAGCTATTGTATTGTGTTATTGTGTAGAGGCAACAGAAGTTCAGGGAGCTATTGCCTCTCCCTCCATGTTAAGGGATCTTCATATGTGGCATGTGTTAGGAACGTAATGCTGTATGGTGGTGAGACCTGGGCAGAAAAGGAAGAGGATATTCACAGGCTCAAATGTACAGAAATGGTAATGATTAGGAGGATGTGCAGTGTATCCTTGAGTGCAAGGCCTGGGGGGGGCTAGGTTTACTATGGAAGAATTGAAAGGTACGATGGGACTGTAGTGTATTGGTGCTGTGATGAGGAGAGGTAGATTGAGATGGTTTGGCCATGTGGAGAGGATGGGGGATGATAATTGGATGCAGAAAGTGAGAAGTATTAATGTTGGGAGTAGGGTAGTGAGAGGTAAACCAAAAAAGACATGGGGCGAGGTCATTGAGTGTGACCTCAGAGATTAGAGACTAAGTAGGGAAGCTGCAAGAGATTGAGCAGCATGGAGAGCCGCCATTAGGTGACTAAGACCAACGCATGCAAGCATGTTGGAGCCTTAAAAAAAATAAAAAAAACAGGAAGTAAGCTGCAAAGTGACATTATTCTTTCCCAACTGAAGATGGATGAATGAATGCATATATTTATATATCTATATCTATCTATCTATCTATCTATACGGTAAGGCCTCACTATAATGGACTAATTGGGGCCCAACCCATTCCGAAAAACGTGAAATTCCGATAAAAGCGACATCCAAACTTCCCCCTGCTAACTCGGACTTTTTCTGATATGTCAGACATTAGTTCGAATTGCATGAAAGGTTTTTAAACGGTTTTGACTCCCATTGTGGTACTGTACCGTGTTATAACTTCACTACATTAATCAAATGGTGTAATATATATAATGATACTGTACTGTACACTGATAAACATGTCTTTTATTTACCTTATTGTAATGAACATACCTGAAGTGGTCAGGCAGTCTAGACTGCTTCTGGCTTTATCTGACTTTTTCCAATATATAGGAATTTAGTCCGGTAACTCCTTGAGTCCAGTTAAAGCAAATTCCAGTCTATTGAAATCTGTTATATTGAGGATTTACTGTATATATATATATACACGAGGTGCTACCCAAAAGTTTCAGTAATTTGAACAGAGAGAGCCAACCGTTTGCAGTTTTGCCCTTTGCCGCTGGGAGGAATCAGCAGCACCCCTTGTGCGTCAGTGTGGCCCCAGCTGTGTGTGTGAGCGGATGTGTTGTTGAGCAGCGCTTACTATTGTAACGTGGTGTGTAGCTGGTTTATTGGTTTTCCAGTGGCGTACCAATGGCGCAGCAATGTCAAGTCAACGTTGATCGTTTTCTTCTATATCCAAGGGATTGTTCACAAGGAATTCGTTCCTCAGTCTGTCAGCAGAAAGTTTTACCGTGAAGTTTTGCAGCATTTGAGGGAGAACATCCACCGCAATCATCGAGAACAGTGGAAGAACAAGGACTGGGTCCTGCATCATGACAACACTCCCTCCCACACGTTAATTGTTGTCCGGCAGTTCCTGGCTTCCACTAACACGGTAGTCATTCCCCACCCACCCTATTTGCCTGACCTTGCCCCCTGCAACTTCTTCCTGTTTCCCAAGCTGAAATTACGACTGAAAGAGCGTCGATTTGACTCGATTGAGAAGATCCAGACAGAATCGCAGGATGTGCTCAAGACCATCATGCCTGAAGCCTTCCAGGGATGCATGGACTCGTGGAAAAAATGCTGGGACCACTGTATACATGCCCAAGGGGACTACC
Organism: Coenobita brevimanus; assembly: GCF_032717465.1. Classification (NCBI taxonomy): domain Eukaryota; kingdom Metazoa; phylum Arthropoda; class Malacostraca; order Decapoda; family Coenobitidae; genus Coenobita; species Coenobita brevimanus. The sequence goes on from NC_137024.1 coordinate 35,533,027, forward strand.
TCGAAGGCAACTCTGAGAACTAGGAGGTAAGGTAACTTATTTTCCTACAATATTCAAATTACTGGAACTTTTGGGAAGCACCCCATATATATATATATATATATATATATATATATATATATATATATATATCTATCTATCTATCTATCTATATACACACACAGTATATACACACACACACATGCCTACACAGCATACCGGTATACCAGTTAACAGAGACACTTGAGGAATTTACCTTCCCAGTTTTATATATCTGTCTATTTATCTATTCCCAGATGCCTTAATCCCTTATACGGGGTGGCCACAAACAAATCACTCCACGTCACCCTGTCCCCCGCCATTTCACTGCCCTGCTCCCAATTCACCCCCCCTCCCTCTCTCATATACCTCTCCACTCCATCCCTCCATCTCATCCTTGGCCTTCCCTTCCCTCTCTCCCCCTCCACCTCACTCCCATACACTCTCCTCATCAGTCTCGCACTCTCCATCCTCACCACATGGCCAAATCACCTCAGTGTGTTTCTCCTAATGCATCCTTTCACATTCACATCCACACCACAATGCTCCTTCACCTTCTCATTTGTCAGTCTGTTCCTCCATGTGACTCCACATGCTCCTCTCAAATAACTCATTTCCACTGCTCTCACTCTTGACTTGTGTCCCTCCAACAACATCCAAGCTTCACTTCTGTACATCAGAGTTGGTATCACAATACTGTCAAGTAATAAATTTTTTGCTTCTGTGCTCACTTCCCTGTTTCTTATCACTGCCTTCAAGGAACCAGCAACCTTTCTTCCTTGTTGTACCCTTTCAAGCACTTCACCCTCCAGACTTCCATCCTTACTCATCACACTACCCAGGTACTTAAACATACTCACATTTTCCATTTCCTCATCATCCAACCTCACTGTATATTCATGGACTTCACCTCTCTTGAAAACCATAAATTTACTCTTCCCTACATTCACCTTTAAATTCCAGTTCTTACACACTCTCCCAAACTCATCCACCAAGCCTTGCAGCTCCCCTTCGTCTTCACTTAACAACACAGTATCATCTGCAAACAACAGTACAGTGCAGGGAGTTTCCAGACTCTGCCCTCTCTCATTAGGACAACTCCAACATCCACTGCCCTACCTTGTATCTGTTTTATAACCCCATCCATATACAGACTGAACAGTCATGGAGACATGACACATCCCTGTTTCAACCCAACCTTCAAATAGAAAAACTCACTCATTTCACTATCCACATGCACTGCAGCCTTAGCACCCTCATACATACTCTTCACAACATTCAACAACTTCCCATCTGCTCCATATATTCTTAATACTTTCCACAGTCCTTGTCTATCCACCCTGTCATATGCTTTCTCCAAATCCATGAAAGCCGCATACAACTTCGTTCCCTTCTCTAGAAACTTTTCCACTAAAGATCTAAAAATGAATAGCTGATCTACACAACCTCTTCCCTTCCTAAAGCCTCCCTGTTCTTCTCCAACTATTTCCTCTGTTATTTCCCTAACTCTGTCAATAAGTACGAAGTATCCTACCATACACTTTTCCTGTTACACTAAGAAGACAAATGCCTCTATGATTATGACACACTTCTTTTTCCCTTTTCCCTTTGTACAAGGGAATAATTATACCTGACTTCCAGTCCTCTGTGACTTTGCTTTCCTCCCAGGCCAGTCTGCACATCTTTCACATCCATTCTACTACTATCTCTCCCTCATGCTTCAGCATTTCATCACACAGTCCATCAGTTCCTGGGGCTTTCCCCATTCTGACTTTCTTCATTGCTTCCACAACTTTCATCCTACTGTTTTCTTCGTGTCTTCTCACCTTCCTCCTTCTCCCAGCCATTCCCCAGCCACTTACACTCGCATTATTTTCATTCTCTATGTTCAATAATTCATTAAAATGTTCTCTCCATCTGCTCACTCATTCTCCCTTGTCCACTAGTAAACTACCATTTTTATCTTTCACTCATTGCCGCCCTGTCTGACTCTCTTTATCTATTTCCAGAACATTTTCTTACATTCCCTCCACTTGACATTCAAATTCCTTCCAAATTCCTCATCCCTCTCTTCATACTCTCACTAATCTTGTCTTGTCACCTCTCTCTTCCTTTCTACATATAACTCTCTCTTCCGTCTCTCAACTTCTTCCACACCCCTATTTCTCATCCATTCATTATGCTTTTATATAGAGAGTATATATATATATATATATATATGTATATATGAGGCTGCGCATGCGAGTTTGTACCAAGTGACTTTTTTTTTTTAAAGCCAGAAATTGTTTAAAGTTTGCGAATATTGAAACATTCATAACTCCGTTGATTTTAAGGCTAGAGACTTCTTTCAAAGATCAATATGAAGGGTAATGTATGCCAAATATTGATATGTTGATAGTCATTGAAAATAATATACGCAAATATATATATATTTTTTTTCGAAATGCCGAAAATTGACGATTTTAGGTACTGTACTGTATACAACTTCAACGAAGTATAACTCCGTTATTAATAAAGCTAGAGACTCCATTAAAAAACCATAGTAGAGAGGAAAGGATGCAGATTACGAATATCTAAACAGATTTCGGATAAACCAATTAGTGCAAGAGAAGACACCTGTTTTCCAAGTGTGACAGAATTTTCACTCAGAGTTCGTGATCACAAAATGATTCTGTACATAGTTGTTAATGAACAGAAAGACATCAAATATGCACTAGGGGGTGGTGATAATGCACTAGGCCACCACGTGCATTATCACCACCCCCAGTGCCATCAGGTAGTGCCACACATCCACCATTATCACCAGCATCATCACTACTATTACCACCATCACCACCAACCCCATCACTTTCACCACCACGAACTATGGCACCAGGAGCCGTATCACCATCGCCAGCATCCTCACATAACGCCACACTAGCTGCACCATTATCATCATCATCACTATGACTATCACCGCTCTCCAAAGCAGCCACACTGACAGCACTTGCTCTATCCCTAAGACCAGGGAGACTTTAAAAGACTTGAAGCCTTCAGCAGGGCCGCTCTCTTGCACCCCTGAAGTCCCAGCGGTTGGGTCATCAACATACTCACTGTCAGAAGACATTAAGGGCACAATGAGCACATTGGGGGGGGGGGGAAGCAGGGAAAAGTGTAGCTTTTGTACGCAGAGAATGACAAGTGAGGCAAAACTGGGCCTTCGCAGTACCGCCAACAGCATGCGCTGGAAACGCTGAAAATAGCACGTAGCCATATCATTAGCATAAGAGTTTCTGGGTTAATGAGAAACAATATTGACCTTATTTAACATGTCAGAGCATTGGCAAAATTTACTTAATAATCTGGTACACAAATTAAAATTATATTCATAACAACTGTTAGATGCTATCAATAGCCAACAATGTATAGCAAGTGGACTGGCAGTGACTCACTGTGTCGGTGTTACTTGGTACAAACTCACCCGCGCTGGCAGTCTGTCGCCCACCCTCACCTCACAAATTGATGCCAGTGTTGTATTTTGAAGGACTTTCAACCTTATGTTTAGTTCAAAATTGTACCAAGCAACATGCCTGGGATATAAAAGAAGGGTCAAAATAGTGATATAACATGAAAACGCATGATCGGCTTGGGTGGCGCTTGGTACAAACTCGCATGCGCGGCCTCATATATACACAGTAACCTCTCAACTAACACTAGTTTAAAAAAAAATGCATTTTCGTTTTAACACGAGCAAATATTTAAGGAGATATGTTTAACTAACAAGGGTTTCTTGATTTAACGCGACTGCACACGTACGTGATAGTTTCAAATTAGCCGTGTGCGCCTTGGACAGTCCCAAGCTGATAGACCGTGTGTGGCAGTTTATGCATAAATACAATTTTGTATTTGTCTCTTTACTTAAACTGGTTTTATTCAAATTATAATATTCGAAAATGAAGTTTGGCCCCATTCTGAGCAATTTGGCTCATTTTTGGACAAAATTTGGCCAGGAAAGTGATGGCAGATCTAAATTGTTACAACTTGATGCTGCAGAACAGAAAGAAGAAAACCACTAGACCAAGATAGAGCAGTTCTTTTATGAAGAAGACAGAAAACTTAAAGGGAGTTATCTTCATCACCAGCAGCACGGGAGTCAGAGGAAGAGGAAGAGGAAGGACAGCAGAGCGAGGAGGGACAACAAATTTAGGGTGGGGAGCGGCAGGAGATGGGGTAGCAGGGTGAGGAGGGACAGCAGCAGACAACGAGTGATGCATAGACGAAGTGAGGCTGTGTTGTTATTGTTTGTGACCTACTGAATGCAATGAAAATGTTGCTTTTACTGTAGTGTTTTTATGACCTACTAATGCATTAATAATGTTGAGGAAATTTCACAATGCCGTGAATGAAGCAGAATTGAAAGAAAATCCACGTAAAAAATGAAAACTATGTACAGTATTTGGGGAGAAGTAAACAATGCTTCGGCCCAACTAGGGCTCAAATGTTGTTTATTTCTCCCCAAATATACTGTTTTTGTTTTTTACGTGGATTTTCCTTCAAATTAATATTGTTGCTTTTAAATTTAGAGTAGCATAATTCCCCAAATGGGTAGACTTTCCCAGAGTCCAGGAACATAACCCCCAATATTACCACTGTCTCTTATGGGAAAATTATGTTTAAAAAACGTGTTTTTAACTAATGCGACCTCTCCAGGAACCTAACCCTCGCGTTATTTGAGAGGTTACTGTATATATATATATATATATATATATATATATATATCCATCCATCCATCATCCGATCCTACATTGCCCTATGAGGAGCGTAGGAGCCTGGGGCTAGGTAGTTGGTCCCGACATTTAAGATGAGAGTGACCAGCCTCACTCATCCCTGAGTGGCATTACATGAGCAATCAACCCCAACCATCCCTTGGATATAAACCTTCATGGGCTCAATCCGATTGGACTACAATAATTACCCACTAAACCACCAGGTGCCAAAATTTGGTTATATGGTTACCACCCAGCATAGTAAATGGTTTCCTGGTGTTCAGGAAACCATTTGGCTTTTCACTCAGTGTAGAGTCACCCACAGGCAAAAGGAAGAGGAAAGAATGAAGGAAAGAAAGACAGAAGAGGGAGTGTAAAGTCACCCATAGGCAGAAGGACAAGGAAAGAATGAAGGAAAGAAAGACAGAAGAGGATGGAAGGAAAGAAGGCTGGAGGAGAGGAAAGGGCAGACACCCAACAGCAGCACTACATCGAGTGAGTGGATGGTGAGTGCCCCCACCCACCACTGTATGTATATATATATATATATATATATATATATATATATATATATATACTACTTATATATACAGTACAGTATATATATATATATATATATATATATATATATACAGTACAGTATATATATATATATATATATATATATATATATATATATATATATATATACTACTTATATATACAGTACAGTATATATATATATATATATATATATATATATATATATATATATATATATATATATATATACTACTTATATATACAGTACATTATATATAAAATATATATATATATATATATATATATATATATACAGTGCTCGTCAGAATTATTGAGCGCCCTGCGTCCCTCCTAAGAAACAAACCTTTCAACATTGAACAAACATATAAATAATGCATTTTATTTACCTTTAGTGCTTCGCAGGGTAGCCTTTACATTTCTTCACGGACCTGAGACGTCTTGGAAGTGAAAGGGCGAGGCTCCTGAGGTGCTGGAGGGGTATTTTGTCCCAGGAGTCACGAATGGCAGCTTCCAGCTTAGGCAGAGAGCTAACGTCCTTCCCTTGGAGACTCTTCTTTACGAGGTACCAGAGGTTTTCAATCGGGTTGAGGTCTGGGCTATTTCCTGGCCAGTCTGTCATGAATGATACCTCGCAGTCACGAAGCCAATTGGTGACCGATTTGGTCTTGTGAGCAGGTGCACCGTCCTGCTGAAACACTCGTGCACCTGTTAGCTCGAATGAGTCTGGTAAATGATCACACAGAAGCTCCAGGTAAACATCCTGATTCACTGTAACATTCTTGGGAAGCACAACAAACTTCCCCAAACCTTGACCCGAGAAACAAGCCCACACCATGAGTGAATCAGGATGTTTAACTGTGCTTTCTACATACCGTGGGTCAAGTGGGTCACTGCCTTTGCGTCAATACGCACGTGCTTCTTTGTTACAGGTAACACTAAAGAGTTGCCTCATCAGACCACAACACTGACAACCATTGCTCCTCACCCCAGTTTAGGTATTTATTAGCAAAGATAAGCCTACGAATTCTCTGGCTCTTGGTGAGAAGAGGCTTTTTCACAGGCCTATGACTTGTGTAACCAAGCTCATGCACCCTACGAGACACTGTTCTCACAGACACCTCACCAAACACTTCCGGGTTGCTCTCCTTAATTTTCCTTGCAGTCACATGAAGATTAAACTCCACTGCACGTTTTAAAACATTAACAGACCTTGGGGAAGTTTTCCTAGGCCTACCAGACCTCGGTTTCTTTGTGGGACCTTCACCACTGTTTTCCAACCGAAACCGCGCACACCAACGACGCACTGTCGATCGTGCCACACCAACCAATTCACTAATTTCCTTTGTCTGGTGGCCTGCCTCCTTTAGAGCAATGATCTGGGATATGATTTCACTCGATAGTTCACAGGCAGGTGCCATAACAAAGTGGTGAACCCCAAAACACTGTGGGACACTCGGTAAAAAATGGCGCAATTTGAGAGGGACACGCGGCGGAGTTCCTCTCTCTCAGGCAGCCCGTGGGCGACTGAGGCGGGAACCAACCAGCGTGTTGGAAGGCCTCAGGCTACTGTGACGTCATGCTCGCGGCGCAAACTTGTGGCTCAATTTTTACCCCCAAAAATGGGTGATTCTTTTTTGGCCATAAGTATTGCGCGCCCGGCGGACGACAATGAATAATTTTAACGAGTACTGTATATATATATATATATATATATATATATATATATATATATATATATATATATATATATATATATATATATTTATATATATATATATATATATATATATATATATATATATATATATATATATATATATATATATATATATATATATATATATATATATATATATACAGTAGGACCTCACCTCACCAATAACGATTTCGACAATAATGTTTTCGGCAATAACGGTAAGTTGGAATAGATACCCAGTTTCTATAATAACTTTTGGGTTCACTTGAATGACGGTTATTTCGTGCATGCCAAGTTGTTATAGTGCAAATATGTCCATATAACGATGAGGAATCAAACAGACAAACAAGAAAAGATGAAGGAAATTGCCGAAAATGTGAGCAGTAGCAAGGAGGAGATGGAGGATCCTCCCCTCGCCACCTCCCCTGACTCACCCACTGCTGTCCCCTCCACCTCCACTGCCCTGCCTGACTCACAATCTGCCTCCCCCTCCACCTCCACAGCCCCACATGACTCACCTGCTCCACCTGGCATACCTGCAACCCCTAACATAATGACTGTTGCTGCATTCTGGAAGAAATGTAACATTCATTCATTGCCAGACGCCATGTATCCCAAATGGAGTTGCCAGTGTAACATTCAACAGGCCATAAATTTCTTCGTCAATGCCTGGAATAATACAACATTGGCAACCATTAAACATGCCTGGTTGGCACTCCAGCCACAACTCAAGTCTGCTGAGACAGAGAGAGAGCAGCCATCAGAATTAATGACTAATGATTGGACCTGTAAATCAGATTTCAAGAAAATACCAGAAACAGTATCACGATCGAGTGAATGGCCGCCATCAGTCACTCATCACTCACTCTCTTTCACAAAGCTAGCCAGCCGAGGAAGAACAACAGAGAAGGGTTGAGTAGATGATGACATTGATGACAATGGGGACTTTTCTGAAGATTTTGACTTTATGGGATTTGATGAAGTGTTGATGGAAGTGGGTGACCCTGGCGTGAGAGGCAGGAGTGGGGACGAGGCCAGCAGTGGGTCAGGGGGTACGATGCAGTAGCATCAATGCACAAGCCTCTAAACAATCATCATACCAAACACCTCATAACTCCATTAAGGTGAGTTTTATATTACTCATGATGATTTAATAACTAATCTTATTATTTCTGCTAAAAAAAAGTAGTGATAGGAGGACTCCAGGTGGGAAAAGTGGATAATAGTCCAGGAGTGGTGGCACCAATAAACCCTTTATACATGTATTTTAAAGTCACGCAAATAACGTTTTCGCTAATAACGGCATATTTCTGGCACCAGTTAGGCATTATGGGTGAGATCTTATTGTATAAATATAAATATACAGTATATATATATATATATATATATATATATATATATATATATATATATATATTGTATATATATAAATATACAGTATATATATATATATATATATATATATATATATATATATACACACACACACACAGTATATATGTATATACAGCTACCACAAATTGACTTAGGACCTTCCCCCACAAGGTATTAAAAAACACAGAAATCATAGTATATCACAATGTTTGTTCATGAAATGCCATTCATTAATATGAAATCATGTTTCCCTTGTTTTCAGGACCAGTTGGATGTGTTTTGGCATGGAATCACTTAGATCTCTGAAGTAATCTAAGGACATTTCTTTGCACCAAACATTTGTCAGTTCAATCTTGAGGTTGTCCAGATTGGGTGTCTTCTTCTCTGCCATGATTTTCTTCATTTTTGCCCAGCAGTTTTCAATCGTTTTTAGATCCGGACTGTTGCCAGGCCAGTCGAGGACCTCAATCCAATTATCCTGAAGCCATTTTGTCACCTTTCTTGACTTGTGACATGTAGCTGAATCGTGCATGACAAAGTCGCACCCATGAATAGCAAAAAAAGTTTAACAAATGATCTCTCAGAACTTGAATGTACCAGCCACCATTCAGCAACAAGTTCTTAGGAAGAAAGTAGAGGCCTCCTCTTTCCATTTCACCAGAGAAACACCCCCATACCATTACTGATTGTCAGTGCTTAACAGTCGGCACCGCGTAAGCAGGGTCATATTGACTACGGGAGGCAGGGCAACGAACCTTGGCAGAACGCACCTGGAACACTTGAAATGTGCTTTCATCAGAAAACATAACTTTTCTCCAATCATCTTGATGTCCAGTGTGCATACTTCTTGGCAAACTGAATGCGCTTCTTCTTTATGCGGTCAGTGAGAAGCAGTTTCTTGGCCGCGGTGTGGCTTGGCCAACCCATCTCCTTCTGCAAGTGGTGTTGGATAGTTCGAAGTGAGACGTCTTGTAACAGCTGGGGATGCATTCTCTTCAATTCTGCTGCTGTCAGTAGAGGATTCTTGATTACTTCCCTGTTCAGTAGCATATCTGTACCTCTGGAAGTTGTCCTCTTCTTTCCACCACCATGCTTGTGCTCTGGTACGACATCAGGTGGCAGGCCGCTCGCTGCAGTGAGAACCTTCATGACGGTCGACTTTGTGCGTCCAGTACGTTCACAAATCGTGTTGAGAGGGACATTATCCTGCCTCCATGCAATGATATGGACCCTCTCATCCTTTGAGCAGTATTTCATGGCATGACAACTTGACTCTAGGAAAATAACAGGGCAAACAGTAACGCATACGATAAAAGGGGGAGGTGCAAGCTCGGAGCAACGGGAACATATACTCCCACTCTCGCTTCTGGGCAAGCACTGACATTCTGAGTGTTTCACCATCTCCCACCAACCCCAGAGGAGTTGCCAGGTACTTCTTGCCCAAAAAATTCACTTGGTGAAGGTGGAAACACAAAGCAAAGACAGACAACTCTCCCATAGCAATTCTGTGAGTAGGTCCTATGTCAGTTTGGAGTGGATATTATATATATATATATATATATATATATATATATATACAGGGTGTAAAGCGACGTATGACAAAAACTTACACCAATGATCTATCATGCAATTTTGAGTATATTTTGTTCTATAACATATACTCCCTGTGACCCCAGTTCGGTACCCAGCATTCGGCTGTTTAAGTGTAGAAGTTTAGCGGCAGCATAGGTGCCATTCGGTGAGAGCCTCGCAGGGTGACGTGAGACGAGTTTTATTAGCATATACTGTACTGTGCATAAAAATCCCATACCCTATCAGTACAAACGAGTTTTAAGAAGAAACTTTACGAAGTCTGTTGATTCTTTAACATCGTCATGCATTCCTGCAATTCTTTTGCACAAATCAAAAGTGTGCATGGAAAAGTTTGGAAGGAATGAGAGAGTGTTTTTGATTGGTGATATGAATGGTAAAGTTGGGAATGTGAAGGTGGATGGAATAGTTGGTGAGTGGGGTGTGCCTGCTGAGATAGATGAGAATGGGAGTGCGTTAGTGGACATTTGTGCTGGGAGGGGGTTGGTGGTAGCCAATACTCTCTTCAGGAATAAAATGATCCACAGGTATACATGGCGAGTGATGAGAAGGGTGGGTGGTGAACTGAATGAAAGGAAGGCAATGATTGATTATGTGTGTGTGGATGAAAGGATGCGAAGATGTGTAATGGATACAAGAGTTTATAGAGGTTGGGGGAGTGGACTTTCTGACCACTACTTGGTGGTGGCCAGAATCAAGGTCCAATTAGAATGGAGAAATAGAAGAAGGGAAAGACGAGAGGAAGGAGTAGTTGCAAGGAGAGTGGAAAGGTTACAAGAGGATGAGAAAAAGGCAGAGTATAAGAGAGAAGTGGAGGAACGATTGTGCAAATATGAATTGGAGCAGATGGGAGACGTGGAAGGTGTGTGTAGCATATTTACAGAAGAAATATGTGCAGCATGTGATGTGGCGTGTGGAAGGAAGAGAAGACGGAGGGGGGTGCAAGGAACAGCGTGGTGGACTGAAGAGGTGAAACAGGCTGTGGCACAAAAGAAAAAAGCATATAATGAATGGATGAGAAATAGGGGCGTGGAAGAAGTTGAGAGGCGGAAGAGAGAGTTATATGTAGAAAGAAAGAGAGAGGTGAAAAGATTAGTAAGAGAGAGTAAGAAGAGAGTGGATGAGGAATTTGGTAGGAATTTGAGTGTAAAGTGGAGGGACTGTAAGAAAATGTTCTGGAAAGAGGTGAAAAGAGTAAGACAGGGTGGAAGTGAAGTTAGCAGGGGAGTGAAAGATAAAAATGGTAGATTACTAGTGGAGAAGGGAGAAAAAGTGAGCAGATGGAGAGAACACTTTAAGGAATTGTTGAACGTAGAGGATGGAAGTAATGCAAGTATAAGTGGCTGGGGAATGGCTGGGAGAAGGAGGGAGGTGAGAAGACAGGAAGAAATCAGTAGGATAGAAGTTGTGGAAGCAATGAAGAAAGTTAAAACTGGGAAAGCCCCAGGAATTGATGGAGTGTGTGGTGAAATGCTGAAGCATGGGGGAGAGATAGTAGTAGAATGGATGTGGAAGATGTGCAGATTAGCCTGGGAGGAAGGTAGAGTCCCGGAGGATTGGAAGTCAGGTATAATTATTCCCTTGTACAAAGGAAAAGGGGAAAAAGAAGTGTGTGGTAATCATAGGGGCATTTGTCTTCTTAGTATAATAGGAAAAGTGTATGGTAGGATACTTATTGACAGAGTTAGAGAAAGAACAGAGAAATTAATTGGAGAAGAACATGGAGGCTTTAGGAAGGGAAGAGGTTGTGTAGATCAGATATTCATTCTTAGATCTTTAGTGGAAAAGTTTCTAGAGAAGGGAAAGAAGTTGTATGCAGCTTTCATGGATTTGGAGAAAGCATATGACAGGGTGGATAGACAAGGATTGTGGAAAGTGTTAAGAATATATGGAGTAGATGGGAAGTTGTTGAATGCTGTGAAGAGTATGTATGATGGTGCTAAGGCTGCAGTGCATGTGGATGGTGAACTAAGTGAATTTTTCTCTTTGAAAGTTGGGTTGAAACAGGGATGTGTCATGTCTCCATGGTTGTTCAATCTGTACATGGATGGGGTAATAAAATAGGTACAAGGTAGGGTAGTGGATGTTGGAGTGGCCCTGGTGAGAGAGGATAGTGTTTGGAAACTCCCTGTACTGTTGTTTGCAGATGATACTATGTTGTTGAGTGAAGACGAAGGGGAGCTGCAAGGCTTGGTGGATGAGTTTGGGAGAGTGTGTAAGAAACGGAATCTGAAGGTGAATGTAGGGAAGAGTAAAGTGATGGTCTTTGAGAGAGGTGAAGTCAGTGAATGTACAGCGAGGTTGGATGGTGAGGAATTGGAAAATGTGAGTACGTTTAAGTACTTGGGTAGTGTGATGAGTAAGGATGGAGGTTTGGAGGGTGAAGTGCTTGAAAGGGTACAGCAGGGAAGAAAGGTTGCTGGTTCTTTGAAAGCAGTGACAAGAAACAGGGAAGTGAGCATGGAAGTGAAAAAGTTACTACATGACAGTATTGTGATACCAACTCTAACGTACGGAAGTGAAGCTTGGACATTGTTGGAAGGACACAAGTCAAGAGTGAGAGCAGTGGAAATGAGTTATTTAAGAGGAGCCTGTGGAGTCACATGGAGAGATAGGCTGACGAATGAGGATATAAAGGAACGTTGTGGTGTTGATGTGGATGTGATTGGAAGCGTTATGAGGAACACACTGAGGTGGTTTGGCCATGTGGAGAGGATGGAGGGTGAAAGACTGACGAAGAGAGTGTATGTGAGTGAGGTGGAGGGGGGAAGAGGGAGGGGGAGGCCGAGGATGAGATGGAGGGATGGGGTGGAGAGGTATATGAGAGAGGGGAGTGTGAGTTGGGAGCAGGGTAGTGAAATGGCGGGGGACAGGGCGACTTGGAGGCGATTTGTTTGTGGCCACCCCAAACGGGATTGAGGCGTCTGGCAATAGATAGATAGACTGTAAGTTAATTATTAAATTCATATTTTATGGCCTGCTAGAGAGTAGGGAGGAAGGAGCGGGGCTGGTGTGTTGTTGCCAGATATGTAATGTTTAGTTTGTAGGATATTGCTACGAACATTATCATAACACCCACAGCTCATTCAATGGAAAAATGTTATTGTAAAGGGAGATTAGCCTCACTTTGGAAGATTATTATTTATAAAAACTTTTCCGCTGCAAACATGGCGCGATTGGGTGTCTCCACCTGTTTTCATCTCTGCAGCACTGGCATTACCATCGCAGAATCTGTAAAAATAGACGATATCTGCATATTCTTCATTGCTGTACGTACGTGGCATGCTGTTTCATGAACAAGTGAAGCTGAACCCAGTGAACAGCTGAACACGGAGAACAGTCTCTAAAGCGTGTCCTCGCCTGCAAATTTTCCCGTTCAAATGACAGTGGAAGCAGGGTTGTCAAGTCCTTATAATCGATCTCGCTAGTTTAGTCCTGAAAACTTGCCAGAATGTCGCTGGATAGTAAACACTGCAAAACATCACTAGTAAATATATTTGAATCTCTAGAATATCACCTAAAAATGGCAAAAATATCCTGAATGTAGCTAGATATCATGTTGCCAGATGTTAAATAGTGCCGCTAGGTAGAAGCAAAAAATAGGTCTAGCTGCATAGTCGTTACATTGGCAATCCTGTGTCACTGTTCTCACGTCATCAGATGAAAGCAATGGTGCCACGTGTACTTGCAGAAGAAAAATTGTAATGAATAACAATATTACCTCTGACTTAAAGGAATGCTAGTCACTCATTACATTAATATTTTTCCATTGAATGAGCTGTGGGTGTTACAATAATGCTTGTAGCAACATCCTATGAACTAAACATTACATAACTGGCAACAAAACACCAGCCCCTCTCCTCCCTCCCTACTCTCTCGCAAGCCATAAAATATGAATTTAATCCTTGATGTACAGTCGATTTGTGCAAAACAACTGCAGGAATGCATGACGATGTTAAAGAATCAATAGACTTCGTAAAGTTTCTTCTTAAAACTCAGTTGTACTGATAGGGTATGGGATTTTTACGTACAGTACAGTATAAGCTAATAAAACTCGTCTCCTGTCACCGTGCGAGGCTCTCACCGAATGGCACCTATGCAGCCGCTAAACTTCTACACTTAAACAGCCGAATGCTGGGTACTGAACTGGGGTCACAGGGAGTATATGTTATAGAACAAAATATACTCAAAATTGCATGATAGATCATTGGTGTAAGTTTTTGTCATACGTCGCGTTACATCCTGTATATATATATATATATATATATATATATATAGGCTACAGTATAACATTGCAATATGTACAGCACTCACCACACATATCCATGGCCACATTACCAGATTCCACTTGAAACATTACCTCCTCTTGAACACACCCCATAGACATAAACATGTGATTGTAGTGTCTTGCCTTGGTGCATTATGCATTCAGTAAGATATTGTTAAATATTGTTCGTTACTTGGTTCATAAAAAATGGAAAATAAACTCAAGAAATAAATTTTGTGTATTTATTAGTGAACTGATGATTTGGGAAGAAATGTTGTATACAGCAGAGTTATCACGCTTCTCATGCTCACACATCAGCCTTGTACGAGTATACAGCTGCGGCTCACTCATTTCTTCCTCACCTGACCACCGTCACTCCATCCCCTCACTCCCCACTCAACTGTTGCAGATAATAAACACGTAAGAATTGCCTGCTCAGCAATGTTGTCCAACCAAACAGACTTTCATTTCTATCGTCTAGAGTTTATCATGCATTAATGTATAAATTCTTCTTTGAATGTATTTTCACTGGCAGAAAAGATAAAATCTAGTTGATAGAAATGAAGGTTTGTTTTCTTGGACAAAATTCCTGTGCTTGTAATTCCTGCAATTTCTATTTTATTACAGGTATCTACTAAACAGTTGAGTGGTGGGTGAAGGGTGGAGTAATGGCGGTCAGAGAGGAGGAAATTGGTGGGCTGTGTCCATATACACATCTGATGTGACAGCAACGGATGTGTGATAATTCTACTTCACAACATATCTTACCAAATATGACTATACGGGGTGGCCATTTGACTTTGAGTTAGTTGTTTTCTGGGACAGGGCACTAACCCTTTTCCAACCCATTTGTTTACATGTAGGGAACATGTATGGATTGGTTATATGGTTACCACCTAGTGTTATAAATGGTTTCCTAGCTTACAGGAAACCATTTGGCCTGTCACTCAATGTAAAACCGCATGAAAAGGAAAGAGTATGGTAACAGAAAGTGACAGGAAAGATGACAGAAATAGGAAGAGAGGAGGGCAGATACAGAAAAAGAATGATAAAGGCGAAAGAAGAAGTAGGCAGTGCTGTATCAGGTGAATGATTGATGGTCACCACCACCTACCACAACACTTATTCTCTACAATGAAATTTTCCTTATTTCTCTATATAGTACCACTTTTTGTGTGTGTGTGTACAAATTAATGACATATATGTAACACTTTCCCACGCACCTACAAAGTGTCAGGCTGGGGCAGTGTGGATGGTGGTGAGATGGTGGTGCATGTAGGTATTGCAGAGGCAATGGAAAGGAGGCTAGGGGACCGTAAGATGTGGCCAGGGCACGTCTCTGTATAGTCTATGTTGTAATTCCTCTTCTTAGATGTCCCTCCCTATGATAACGATACTCTCATCTCTAAAATTCTCCCAGTCAGACTATCACTCAGCCCCTTCCCTGCATATGTGGGAAACAAGACGGTGGTGGTAGTGGCAGGGTCCAAGTGTCTGCTCATTGTGGCAAGCGAATTGGGCTATGTGGAATAAATCATTGCTCCTACCCCTCATGATTCTTGTGGAAGACTGTCAGTGTAGCTTGCTCCTCACCTGCCTCCAATATGCCTGTTACACACTTTGCACCATAGAAAATGGGCAGGACTTCAAATGCTGGTAGGAAATGCAAAGCATCTATGTCCATCATTCAAATCACCTCAAAGGCTTGTTTTATGATGGCTGTGGCTGTCATACGAGTTTTAGGGGTTAAAGTTTTAGCCTTGTTTAAGTTGAATGATCCATTGATGTTAAAATACATTTTAAAATATGGTATAACAGCTTGAATGATATAATATGCATACTCTAATGGAACTTGAAGAATTGCCAAAATGAAATACTGTACCAGTACTGTATCATTCTCAGTGTACATTGCAGTATACTCAGTTCCATATGTATTCATCTCCGTATATAAGTCAGGTATGTGTTTCAAAATACCAGATCTTTTTCAGTACAGTTGTTACTATGATTTGGGACAAACTGGCCAAGCATTATAGGTAGCAATGGAACTTTAATTAGCATTTTTTTTCTGCAGATTTAATAGCTAAAAAGTACATCAGAAAAAGAATTGAAAACAGGGACTTACAGAATTTCACCTTTCTCTTACAGTAGTGGGATGTACAGCAAGCCAGGTGTGGTTGCTAAACCGACATGGGACCCGCTATCCTACCCAGAATGACATGGGCAGGATGACAGCAGTACTTCCAGGCCTTAGTCAAAAGATTGTTGCCAACCACCAGCAGGGCAGAGGTAATGGTGTTGATGCTTCACTTGCTTCACTGTCCTCACCTTCACGCACAGCTGGTGGCTACATCACAGAATGCTTCACACTGTGATCATGAGTCATATTAACCCCTAAAGCGTGGGTCGTCGCGTTTGTGACACTCGCCAAAAAGGACATAACGGCGGATCATCGCGTTTGCAATTCGAGTTAATTTTGAATAAACTCGGGCAAGGATGTTCCAGCTGGTATTGTCTATCAGTACCACCACCCTTTAGCTACAATTAGCATACTTTACCTTTTACCTACTGACCTCTGTTGTTGCCAAGTATCGCGTTTCCCCCCCCCCCCCACGGCCCGGCCAGCCTGGCTGTGATATATGGCAGCGCTCTGACTGCTCAGAACTGTAAATCTGCGCTCTCCTCTCACAAGCAGTTTATGCTAATAGGAAACGCTTGTTTCCCCAGTTGTCACACTAGCTTTATTTCGCTCGGTTTGCCCCTGTTTAGCATCAGTTTACCGCAGGCTTTCAAAGTGACATTATGGCGAGTTCTAGCTCTTCTGAGTCAGTGCGAGCGGCCGACTGGAATGAGAATAAAGTGACAGGCGTAAGGCAGAATAAAAAGCGCGCCGCGGTTATCTTTTGGGAAGTAATATGATTGAAAATAATTTAGTATACGTGTTTTTAGCTGTGAAAATGGAAATGTTTGTTGAGTGACGGGAAGACCGCCGCCACGCTGCATGTCGGCCGTACGCTTCGTTGATTTTAACCTTATTTTCAGTGCTTATTGTACAAATACAGATTCCAAACTACCTGTACGTTGTAGTATAAAGTTTACTGTGACAGAATGAGGCTGTGGTAGAGGGGAAACTGGGTTGCTGGAGGTGTGAAAGTGAAGATTTTGTTACCCAACTTTGCAAGTCTCCACAAGTCCTTGGGTAGTCCACGAAGGCTCAACATCTGTCTCTGGAGAAAGCTGAATGTAAGTACTATCTGCCATACCAAGTATAATGTTGTAGGGTTAATCTCTGATTTTTGGCTAATATTTTCCTACAGGTACTCAGACCGCGATACAACCCTGCCACCCGGGGGGGGGGGGGGTTGGCTGTCCATTGGCCGCGCTTTAGGGGTTAAGAAATATTTTACACTCTTTGGACATGATACATATTGCAGAATTCTTCATGCTTTTTAGCTTGATTCATTTTACAAAATGCTTCATACTGGTTAATCTTGAGTCATATTACAAAATGCCTCATGGTATTTGAGCATGATTCGTATTCCAAAATCTTCATACTGTTTGAACTTGATTCAAATTATAGAATGCTTCACACTGTTTAGACATGATTCTTATTGCAGAATGCGCTACACTGTTTGAGCACGACCCATATTTAATAAGTACAGACAGTATGGCAGGAGGTGGATGTGTCTAGCTAGCACTCTCAGTCATATTTTTAAAATGATATTTTTACTTTCTTTCAAATTTATTCTGTAAAAGCAGGATTATTAGTGTCTGGTGGATCCATAAGGTGAATTGCAGTGAGACAAGAACATTTAGCAAAAGAGAATGGTGGACAAAAAAAGGTAGGGAAAAGGTGGAAACTACTACACGCAAGTCTAATGTAAACAAAATCACGACCTTCGTGACCGGAGACAACATAGCATGACAAAACGTCAAAGATAACTGTAGCAAGTGTGAAATACAGTAATAGTTTCGGAACAGGATAAAACTATATGCTGTGAACTTAGTGAATACTGGTTCCATATAAAATGTGGAAATGTCCCAGAATCAGTATATGATTTCTTGGTGAATGAAGAAGCAGGAGAGCAGTTGTCCTGGACCTGTGAGTATTGCAGGAGTGGCTGTGACATAGTGTACAAATGTGCGAAGAGACTTGAGAAAACACAGTGTGAGATCCTAGCTCTACAGTCTTAATTTCAAGATGAATTCAGGAAGTGAGAGAGAGTGCATCACAAGAATGGGAGACTGTAAAGGACATGGAGAAGAGACTTGGTACAGTAGAAGCTAGAGAAACTAAAACAGAAAGCAAAGTGGAGAACTCCATGGAAATAGATTAGAAATTCTGAAAGCTAAAGCAGTACGAGCAGAAACGGCAAAATGAAGGGAACAGGGAAGATACTAATGAATCAGCAGCAAGATTGGTTAGTAAATCCATGACAAATTTTTATGAGCAGATTAGTGAAAGGAAATCAAGGGTGAACAATGGTTTTCTGGAATGTGAATCTACTGTAGTGATGTCAAAACAAGAATCAAGAGTGATAGAGAAGCAGTGACAAATCTACTCAAGACTTGTGAAGTGAAGGACTCACTTGGAACATAATTATGGTTATTAGGCAGGGAAAGACTTGTGATGAAGTTTGCAAGAGGCCCTTACTTATAGTATTTGCCAAAAGAAACATGAAATCTGTCTTGTTCTGGAACATAAGGAAACTAAGTGATAATCCTGAATATACGGGGATAACAGTAGCACATGGCATGACCAAGAAAGGAAGAGAGCAAGAGAAAGCCTTGTAGACTGAGACAAAAAAAACTGACCGATTCAGAGAAAGGAAAACATTGTGTAAGAGGACCACCTGGGAGATGCAGGGTGATAAAGGTCAGGGAGAAGCGGTAGATGACACAGTCTATATCTATCTATTGCCAGATGCCTCAATCCCGTTCGGGGTGGCCACAAACAAATCGCCTCCACGTCGCCCTATCCCCCACCATTTCACTGCCCCGCTCCCAACTCACACCCCCCTCTCTCATATACCTCTCCACCCTATCCCTCCATCTCATCCTTGGCTTTCCCCTCCCTCTTCCCCCCTCCACCTCACTCATATACACTCTCTTCGTCAGTCTTTCACCCTCCATCCTCTCCACATGGCCAAACCACCTCAGTGTTTTCCTCCTAAACCTTCCTATCACATCCACATCCACACCACAATGCTCCTTTATATCCTCATTTGTCAGCCTGTCTCTCCATGTGACTCCACATGCTCCTCTTAAATAACTCATTTCCACTGCTCTCACTCTTGACTTGTGTCCTTCCAGCAGCGTCCAAGCTTCACTTCCATACATTAGAGTTGGTATCACAATACTGTCATGTAGTAACTTTTTCACTTTCCTGCTTCTTATCACTGCTTTCAAGGAACCAGCAACCTTTCTTCCCTGCTGTACCCTTTCAAGCACTTCACCCTCCAAACCTCCATCCTTACTCATCACACTACCCAAGTACTTAAACGTACTCACATTTTCCAATTCCTCACCATCCAACCTCGCTGTACATTCACTGACTTCACCTCTCTCAAAGATCATCACTTTACTCTTCCCTACATTCACCTTTAGATTCCGTTTCTTACACACTCTCCCAGACTCATCCACCAAGCCTTGCAGCTCTCCTTCGTCTTCACTCAACAACACAGTATCATCTGCAAAGAACAGTACAGGGAGTTTCCAAACACTATCCTCTTTCACCAGGGCCACTCCAACATCCACTACTCTGCCTTGTACCTCTTTTATTACTCCATCCATGTACAGATTGAACAACCATGGAGACATGACACATCCCTGTTTCAAACCAACTTTCAAAGAGAAAAATTCACTCAGTTCACCATCCACATGCACTCCAGCCTTAGCAC
The DNA here is from genome assembly GCF_032717465.1 of Coenobita brevimanus. Classification (NCBI taxonomy): domain Eukaryota; kingdom Metazoa; phylum Arthropoda; class Malacostraca; order Decapoda; family Coenobitidae; genus Coenobita; species Coenobita brevimanus. The sequence goes on from NC_137024.1 coordinate 35,553,157, forward strand.
CATCATACATACTCTTCACAGCATTCAACAACTTCCCATCTACTCCATATTATCTCAATACTTTCCACAATCCTTGTCTAAGGACCCTGTCATATGCTTTCTCCAAATCCATGAAAGCCGCATACAACTTCTTTCCCTTCTCTAGAAACTTTTCCACTAAAGATCTAAGAATGAATATCTGATTCACACAATCTCTTCCCTTCCTAAAGCCTCCCTGTTCTTCTCCAACTAATTCCTTTGTTATTCCCCTAACTCTGTCAATAAGTATCCTACCATACACTCTTCCTATTATACTAAGAAGACAGATGCCCCTATGATTGCCACACACTTCTTTTTCCCCTTTTCCTTTGTACAAGGGAATAATTATACCTAACTTCCAATCCTCCGGGACTCTACCTTCCTCTCAGGCCAAACTGCACATTTTCCACATCCATTCTACTACTATCTCTCCCCCATACTTCAGCATTTCACCACACACTCCATCAATTCCTGGGGCTTTCCCCAAATAACTTTCTTCATTGCTTCCACAACTTCTATCCTACTGATTTCTTCCTGTCTTCTCACCTCCCTCCTTCTCCCAGCCATTCCCAAGCCACTTATACTCGCATTACTTCCATCCTCTATGTTCATAGATAGATAGATAGATAGTTCTCTCCATCTGCTCACTTTTTCTCCCTTCTCCACTAGTAATCTACCATTTTTATCTTTCACTTCCCTGCCAACTTCACTTCCACCCTGTCTTACTCTTTTCACCTCTTTCCAGAACATTTTCTTACAGTCCCTCCACTTTACATTCAAGTTCCTTCCAAATTCCTCATCCGCTCTCTTCTTACTCTCTCTTACTAATCTTTTCACCTCTCTCTTTCTTTCTACATATAACTCTTTCTTCCACCTCTCAATTTCTTCCACGCCCCTATTTCTCGTCCATTCATTATATGCTTTCTTTTGTGCCACAGCCTGTCTCACCTCTTCATTCCACCACGCTGTTCCTTGCACACCCCTCCGTCTTCTCTTCATCCCACACACCACATCACATGTTGCACATATTTCTTCTGTAAATATCCTGCACACACCTTCCCCTTCCCCCATCTGCTCCAATTCATAATTGCCCAATCGTTCCTCCACTTCTCTCTTATGCTCTGCTTTTTTCTCATCCTCTTGTAACCTTTCCACTCTCCTTACAAATACTCCTTCTTCCCATCCTTCCCTTCTTCTATTTCTCTATCCTAATTGGAACTTGATTCTGGCCACCACCAAGTAGTGGTCAGAAAGTCTACTCCCCCAACCTGTATAAACTCTTGCATCCATCACACGTTTTCGCATCCTTTCATCCACACACACATAATCAGTCTGCCTTCCTTTCATTCAGTTCACCACCTACCCTTCTCATCACTTGCCATGTATACCTGTGGATCATTTTGTGCCTGAAGAGGGTATTGGCTATCACCAACCCCCTCCCAGCACAGATGTCCACTAACGCACTCCCATTCTCATCTATTCCAGCAGGCACACCCCACACACCAACTATTCCATCCACCTTCACATTCCCTACTTTACCATTCATATCACCGATCAAAAACACTCTCTCATTCCTTCCAAACTTTTCCATGCACACTTCCACATTTGTCCAGAACTCTTGTCTCACTCTGCTTGTACGATCTTGCATTGGAGCATACACACACACAATTGCCCACATTTGTATTCCAACTTTCAATCTTACCCACACAATCCTTGACCCAACTGATCCAAACTCTTTTATGCTCTTCTTCCATCTTTTACTCTCAACTATACATACTCCTTCTTTAGCCCTCTCATTCTCACCTACTCCTGCACGTATACCCCATCCATACTCCCATTCTCTCACATTCTCACCTCTCCATTTGGTTTCAGTTATTCCGCATACATCAACTTTCGCACCCTCAAGCACTTGAACAATCTCTCTCTCTTGCACCTCATCATTCACTCCTCTTACATTCCATGTTCCAGTTACCATGTCCTTTGTCCGGTCCTTGGTCGTCATCTTTTGGTCAGTTCTTGTCCGAGGCTTATTGTTTGTCTATCTATCTATTTATTGCCAGACGCCTCAATCCCGTTTGGGGTGGCCACAAACAAATCGCCTCCAAGTCGCCCTGTCCCTCGCCATTTCACTGCCCTGCTCCCAACTCACATCCCCCTCTCTCATGTACCTCTCCACCCCATCCCTCCATCTCATCCTCGGCCTTCCCCTCCCTCTTCCCCCCTCCACCTCACTCACATACACTCTCTTCGTCAGTCTTTCACCCTCCATCCTCTCCACATGGCCAAACCACCTCAGTATGTTCCTCATAACGCTTCCTATCACATCCACATCCACACCACAACGCTCCTTTATATCCTCATTCGTCAGCCTGTCTCTCCACGTGACTCCACAGGCTCCTCTTAAATAACTCATTTCCACTGCTCTCACTCTTGACTTGTGTTCTTCCAACAATGTCCAAGCTTCACTTCCGTACGTTAGAGTTGGTATCACAATACTGTCATGTAGTAACTTTTTCACTTCCATGCTCACTTCCCTGTTTCTTATCACTGCTTTCAAAGAACCAGCAACCTTTCTTCCCTGCTGTACCCTTTCAAGCACTTCACCCTCCAAACCTCCATCCTTACTCATCACACTACCCAAGTACTTAAACGTACTCACATTTTCCAATTCCTCACCATCCAACCTCGCTGTACATTCACTAACTTCACCTCTCTCAAAGACCATCACTTTACTCTTCCCTACATTCACCTTTAGATTCTGTTTCTTACACACTCTCTCAAACTCATCCACCAAGCCTTGCAGCTCCCCTTTGTCTACACTCAACAACACAGTATCATCTGCAAACAACAGTACAGGGAGTTTCCAAACACTATCCTCTCTCACCAGGGCCACTCCAACATCCACTACCCTACCTTGTACCTATTTTATTACTCCATCCATGTACAGATTGAACAACCATGGAGACATGACACATCCCTGTTTCAAACCAACTTTCAAAGAGAAAAATTCACTTAGTTCACCATCCACACGCACTGCAGCCTTCGCACCATCATACATACTCTTCACAGCATTCAACAACTTCCCATCTACTCCATATATTCTTAACACTTTCCACAATCCTTGTCTATCCACCCTGTCATATGCTTTCTCCAAATCTATGAAAGCCGCATACAACTTCTTTCCCTTCTCTAGAAACTTTTCCACTAAAGATCTAAGAATGAATATCTGATCTACACAACCTCTTCCCTACCTAAAGCCTCCCTGTTCTACTCCAACTAATTTCTCTGTTCTTTCTCTAACTCTGTCTATAAGCATCTTACCATACACTTTTCCTATTATACTAAGAAGACAAATGCCTCTATGATTACCACACACTTCTTTTTCCCCTTTTCCTTTGTACAAGGGAATTATTATACCTGACTTCCAATCCTCCGGGACTCTACCTTCCTCCCAGGCCAATCTGCACATCTTCCACATCCATTCTACTACTATCTCTCCCCCATGATTCAGCATTTCACCACACACTCCATCAATTCCTGGGGCTTTCCCCGATTTAACTTTCTTCATTGCTTCCACAACTTCTATCCTACTGATTTCTTCCTGTCTTCTCACCTCCCTCTTTCTCCCAGCCATTCTCCAGCCACTTATACTCGCATTACTTCCATCCGCTACGTTCAACAATTCCTTAAAGTGTTCTCTCCATCTGTTCACTTTTTCTCCCTTCTCCATTAGTAATGTACCATTTTTATCTTTCACTCCCCTGCTTATTGTTTGTCTTTTTAGTAAATTGTTTTCCGGGGAGGGGCACTGACCCTCCGCCAACCCTTTTAGTCACCTTTTACGACAAGCAGGGATACTGAGGGAGTATTCTTGAAAATGAGTTGAAGTGCAGACTTAAGGCTATGTTAATGTGCCCAAAGTTATTGCAGTACAGGAAGTTAAACCAGAAAATTGTAGATACAAAAGAGGTTTAGAGGAGTACATGTTGGAGGGATATGAAATGTTTGATTAAAATGTAAATAGCAGTGAAGGAAGATGTTTACTAATGTATATTGAAAAGGGAATAAGGTATGCTGTAATGTTATAGAGTTGAAATAAAAGTTTATTAGTGAAGATATTCTGCAATAAATTGAGTTTCCTTTTGGCTTCAGTTTAAAGGAGCTTTAACAGTGTTGACTTGAACGATGAGGATCTGCTGTTGCTGATGCAAGACATAAGTGAGAAGGACCTAAAATACAAGGTTATAATTGGAGATTTCAGTCTCCCCAAAAGCAGCTGGACAAACTATACCACATATGCAGGATTAAATGATTTACACAACTTGTTCATTGAAAAGGTAAGGGATGGATACCTTACACAACACATTACTGTCATTACACAATTCAGAGGAACCTGTGCTGGCAATACCCTTGATTTGGTGTTCAGTAGTGATGACACACTTATTGAACAATATTGGTTTGACTCACTACTGGAAAAAAGTGACCACTCATGTATATGCATTCAGTGTGACTTTGAGGAGCAGGAAGAAACAGGAAAGAAACATATATACTGTACATGCATGATAAGGCTGACTACGCTCAAACGAGGAAGGATCTGAACATTGATTGAACTGAAATCCTGTCACAAGGTAATGATATGGAAGCCAAGTGGAATGCATTTAAAGACAGGATGCAAAGAGCAGTGGATAAATACTGTATGTATGAAAGAGGATCATTTGCAGAACCAAAAAAGAAAGAAAGAGGATGTATAATGGATTGCCAATGAGCAAAAGACTTTGGACCAAGATCAAGAAGAAGCAGAGACTGCAAACACAATGGGTTAAACTTAAGAATATGAGGAACACAAAATGTGGAGAAGAACTTAATGGTAGAAATTTGTTGGAAGTAGAAAAATTGAGCATAGAAGAGTGAACAATTAAGTGAAGAGAAACAAGAAGAGCTATAAAAATGAATAACTCATTAACAAAAATGCAAAATCAAACCCTAATTTATTTTGGAAATATGTTCAGTCAAGAACAAGGGTAAAGTCAAGCTTCCAGGAAGTGTAGAAAGACATGGACAAGATAAAAACAGCAAGTGATACCAAGGAGGCAGAAGTGTTAAGTTCAGTGGATTCTTGAATTTGGATGGGCATGGGTACCTAAAAATCACCGCGAAATTCAAATAATCAAAATTTAAACTGAACTTCTTATGGGAAAAATTAGTTTGCGTCCGGAGCCTCCGAACCTAACTACATAAAATCGTGATTTTTTTACCACACCCCCTGTAAACCTTATGAACTATAATTGTGGTTAAGTATCTGTAGTTCTGCATTATATTGCTATACTGTCAGCACATGTATACTTGTGTATTTCTGCCCTTTCCTGTATTGCCATTTCTCCTTTGGCTGCGAAGATTTAGAGGAGCCAGGCTGCTCTTGTCCATTACCACTGTTACCCAAAGAACCACTCTTGCTTGCCATCTTGAAATAGGTAAGTTGTGACGAAAATACAAAGAAAATACATACAACTAAATTGCAGTGAAATGCATGTCCACACGTGGAAGGTACAGGCTGAAAGTGCGGCACTTGGCTGTAGAGGGCTGGCCGCTGGCAGGACAGTCACAAGATGGCCGCCGAACATCACCTTGCACATGGCTTGTTGTTGTTGGTGCCTGCTCCCATCCAGGAGCTCTTGTCCTTAAACAACATGGCTTTTTTTTTTTTTCCTCAGTCTCTATTGTTCATTTCTATGTTGCTTCTTATTTTCGTAATTACTGTACTTTTCTTCGTTTCAGTATCTGCCTACTGTATTTGCTACCACTTGTAATTCATTTTGTTTTAATATATCTGTTATTGATTGTTTTCCTTTAATTTCTCTTGTTATATCTTCGAGTTATTAAATTATTGATTAATTAATAATAAGTATAATTATAGAATGACGGGGAATTGTCCAGGGTGCGAATAGTCCTGACGGGATATCGTCCATGTTTTGAAGGGGAATTATCTGACGGTGAATTGTCTCGGAACCATATCATCGTATGCTTCACCTATGAATAAATGATGTTGATTTTCATTCTCTTCTTGACATATGTCACATATGATATTAGGTTAGGCTCATACTTATTCTTATAATTTTCCTTCACTTTTAGCATTTTGGTTCGTATAAAAAATATTATCTTTGCTTGTTTTGGTTGGAGTCTGGCCCTGAGAGCACATCACATGCAATATTAGGTTAGGCTCATACTTTTTTTATAATTTTCCTTCACTTCTAGCATTTTAGTTTGCATCAAAAATATTATCTTTGCTCGTTATGGTTGGAGTCTGGCCCTGAAAGCATCCAAATACGTGACTTTGCATCGAAAAGTGAGGTGGCAGACCACTCCAAAATGCATTGAAATTTGATTCGTCGAATGGATGGAGTGTGTGGTGAAATGCTAAAGCATGGGGGAGAGATAGTAGTAAAATGGATGTGGAAAATGTGCAGATTGGCCTGGGAGGAAGGTAGAGTCCCGGAGGATTGGAAGTTAGGTATAATTATTCCCTTGTACAAAGGAAAAGGGGAAAAAAAAGTGTGTGGTAATCATAGGGGCATTTGTCTTCTTAGTGTAATAGGAAAAGTGTATGGTAGGATACTTATTGACAGAGTTAGGGAAATAACAGAAGAATTAGTTGGAGAAGAACAGGGAGGCTTTAGGAAGGGAAGAGGTTGTGTAGTTCAGATAATCATTCTTAGAACTTTAGTGGAAAAGTTTCTAGAGAAGGGAAAGAAGTTGTATGTGGCCTTCATGGATTTGGATGAAGCATATGACAAGGTGGATAGACAAGGATTGTGGAAAGTATTAAGAATACAAGGAGTAGATGGGAAGTTGTTGAATGCTGTGAAGAGTATGTATGATGGTGCTAAGGCTGCAGTGCGTGTGGATGGTGAACTGAGTTAATTTTTGAAGGTTGGGTTGAAACAGGGATGTGTCATGTCTCCATGGTTGTTCAATCTGTACTGTACATGGATGGGGTAATAAAAGAGATAAAAGTTAGGGCAGTGGATGTTGGAGTGGCCCTAGTGAGAGAGAGTAGTATTTGAAAACTGCCTATACTGTTGTTTGCAGATGATACTGTGTTGTTGAGTGAGGACGAAGGGGAGCTGCAAGGCTTGGTGGATGAGTTTGGGAGAGTGTGTAAGAAATGGAATCTAAAGGTGAATGTAGGGAAGATTAAAGTGATGGTCTTTGAAAGAGGTGAAGTCAGTGAATGTACAGTGAGGTTAGGCGATGAGGAATTGGAAAATATGAGTACGTTTAAGTACTTGGGTAGTGTGATGAGTAAGGATGGAAGTTTGGAGGGTGAAGTGCTTGAAAGGGTATAACAAGAAAGAAAGATTGCTGGATCCTTGAAGGCAGTGATAAGAAACAGGGAAGTGAGCATGGAAGTGAAAAAGTTATTACATGACAGTACTGTATTGTGATACCAACTCTAACGTATGGAAGTGAAGCTTGGACGTTGTTGGAAGGACACAAGTCAAGAGTGAGAGCAGTGGAAATGAGTTATTTAAGAGGAGCATGTGGAGTCACATGGAGAGACAGACTGACAAATGAGGATGTGTAGGAGCATTGTGGTGTGGATGTGGATGTGATAGGAAGCATTAGGAGAAGCACATTGAGATGGTTTGGCCATGTGGAGAGTATGGAGAGTGAGAGACTGATGATGAGAGTGTATGTGAGTGAGGTGGAGGAGGAGAGAGGGAGGGGAAGGCCAAGGATGAGATGGAGGGATGGAATGGAGGGGTATATGAGAGAGGAGGATGTGAATTGGGAGCAGGGCAGTGAAATGGTGGGGAACAGGGTGACGTGGAGGCGATTTGTTTGTGGCCATCCCGTATAAGGGATTAAGGCATCTGGCATTAGTTAGATAGATAGATAGATAGTGTTGTACCAGCTGAAGAGTGTACTTGTAAATGTGTACAAAGGGAAGGGTGATGCCCTGGAAAGAGGAAATTACACCCACTGCAAATTGATGTAGGACCTGTGCCCAGAACTGCTATGGGAGAGTTGTCTGTCTTTGCTTTATGTTTCCACCTTTACCAAGTGAATTTATTGGGCAAGAAGTAACTGGGAACTCCTCTGGTGCTGGCAGGAGGTGGTGAAACTCTCAAAACGTCAGTGCTTGCCCAGAAGCGAGAGTGGGAGTATGGTATATGTTTCCGTCTCCCCGAGCTTGCACCTCCCTCTTTTTTCGTATACATTACTGTTTGGTTTGTTATCTTCCTAGAGTCGAGTTGTCATGCCTGGAAATTACTGCTCAAGGGATGAGAGGGTCCATATCATTGCAGCAGGATAATGTCCCTATCAATACAATTTGTGAATGAACTGGACGCGGAAAGTTGACTGTCATGAAGATTCTTGCTGCAGCGAGCGGCCTGCCATCTGATGTCGTACCAGAGCACAAGCATGGAGGTGGAAAGAAGAGGATGACTTCCAGAGGTACAGATATGCTTCTGAAGAGGGAAGTAACCAAGAATCCTCAACTGACAGCAGCAGAATTGAAGAGAATGCATCACCAGCTGTTACAAGATGTCTCACTTCGAACTATTCATCACCGCTTGGAGAAGGAGCTGGGTTTGCCAAGCCGCACTGCAGCCAAGAAACTGCTTCTCACTGACCGCATAAAGGAGAAGCGCATTCAGTTTGCCAAGAAGTATGCACACTGGACATCAGATGATTGGAGAAAAGTTATGTTTTCTGATGAAAGCACATTTCAAGTGTTCCAGGTGCGTTCTGCCAAGGTTCGTTGCCCTCCCTTCCGTAGTCGATATGACCCTGCTTACACTGTGCTGACTGTTAAGCACTCACAATCAGTAATGGTATGGGGGTGTTTCTCAGGTGAAATGGAAAGGGGAGGCCTCTACTTTCTTCCTAAGAACTTGATGATGATTGGTGGCCAGTACATTAGTTCTGAAAGACCATTTGTAAAACTTTTTTGCTATTCATGGGTGCGACTTGTTCATGCATGATTCAGCTCCATGTCACAAGTCAAGAAAGGTGACAAAATGGCTTCAAGATAATCGGATTGCGGTCCTCGACTGGCCAGGCAACGGTCCGGATCTAAATCCGATCGAAAACTGCTGGGCAAAGACGAAGAAATTAATGGCAGAAAAGAAGACACCCAATCTGGACAACCTCAAGACTGAACTGACAAATGTTTGGTGCAAAGAAATGTCCTTAGATTGCTTTAATCTAAGTGATTCCATACCAAAATACATCCAACTGGTCCTGAAAAACAAGGGGAACATGATTTCATATTAATGAATGGCATTTCATGAACAAACATTGTGATATACTATGATTCCTGTGTTTTTTAATACCTTGTGGGGGGAGGTCCTAAGTCAATTTGCAGTAGCTGTATAGAGGTATAAAACTTTTAGATCAGATAATGAAGGTAATGGAGAGAGTTCTAGAAGGTATGATTAGAGAAGGAGTGAATATTGATGAGATGAAGTTTGGGTTTATGCCAGGCAGGGGGACCACTGATCCCATATTCATTGTTTACAGCTTCAGGAAAAATATATTGTGAAGATAAGGGATCTGTATTTTGTTTTTGTTGATTTGGAAAAGGCCTTTGACAGAGTCCCTAGAGAGGTGGTGAAGTGTGCAATGAGAAAGCTTGGGTTGGAGGCTGGTAAGGGTGTTTATGGCCATGTATGTGGGTGCGCGCACGCAGGTAAGATTAATTGGAGATTTGAATGATGAGTTTTCCATGAATGTTGGTGTGCATCAGGGGTCAGTTTTGAGTCTCATGTTGTTTATCATGGTACTTGAAGCCCTCTCATGTGACTTCAGAAACGGACTCCCGTGGGAGATGTTGTTTGCTGATGATTTAGTGTTGACTGCAGAGAATGAAAGGGAGGCAGAGGAAAGATTAGGAAGTGGAGAGATGGTATGGGGCACAAGAGTTTAAGGGTAAATGCAGATAAGACAAAAGTGATGAAATCTTGGGTTGGCGGTGGTACATTCAAAGAAGAGGGAGAGTGGCCATGTGCAATTTGCCACAAGGACGTGGGAAGTAATTCGATCTTGTGCAGTGTTTGTGATAAATGGGTGCACCAGAGATGTAGTGGTATTAGAAGTAGACTGCGAGATAATGCTGATTTTATGTGTGCAGCGTGTCGGGGAGAGCAGGTGGAAATTGTCAGGCATGAAAGAATTGAAACATGCTGATGAGTCTCTTGAGTGTGTGGAAGAGTTTTGTTATTTGGGAGACATGTTGTGTGCTGGAGGTGGGGCTGGAGCTAGCTCTGTGGCTAGGGTGAGAAGTGGTTGGAAGAAGTTCAGGGAGCTGTTGCCTCTCCTGACATTGAGAGGACTCCCCTTCCTTGTTAAGGGGTCTTTGTATGCGGCATGTGTTAGGTTTGTGATGCTGTATGGCAGTGAGACGTGGGCAGTAAAGGAAGAGAATGTTCACATGCTCAAACATAAAGAAAAGACAATGATTATGTGGATGTGTAGTACGTCCCTGCGTGCAAGGCCTGGGGGGGCTGGGTTTACAATAGAAGAGTTGAGAGTTAGGATGGGACTGGAGTGTATTGGTGTTGTGATGAGGAGAGGTAGATTGAGATGGTTTGGGGTGTGGAGAGGATGGGGGATGATAATTGGGTCCAGAAGGTGAGAAGTGTTAATATTGGGGATGGGGTTGCGAAGAGTAGACCGAGAAAGACGTGGGACGAAGACATTAAGTGTGACCTCAGGGTTAAGGGACTGAACAGGGAGGCTGCCATAGATTGTGCAGCATGAAGAGCTGCCTTTAGGTGACCAAGGCCGACGCATGCAAGCATGTTGTAGCCTTCAGTAACGAAAACGAAAACAAACGATTGTAGATTTTTTTAGCCCCTTTGTATCTGTCATCTGTTATTTCCACATAAAAGTGTGTTCATATCCTTGTGCTGTACACTCATGTGCCTTAGCTCCTCACCCTCTGTTTCAGTCCCTGGCTGAAAGTATGATAAGCTGTAGCTTGGGTTTAATACTGAATGAAGACCTGTTGTTGCTAGTTCAAAACTTTTTCAGAGTGTTGAAGTAAGAGTCATCTCAAACTGTTCCTAATGCAGTCTAGCAGAGCTTCAGACTGTTGCTTGGACACTGGACAACAGATCTTTGTTTTATGGGAAACAGAGTTATTATTTGCTTGCAGCATGGGTAGGATTAGAAGATGGTTATAAACTGTGACTTGCAGCTGTACATCTGTGTGCTATGTTATGATAACTAGAGATGTAGTACTTGTGTCGTGTTAATCATTCTTCTTTTCATCAGGCTGCTTGAAGGAGAAAGAGTTAGAGCAGCTACAGGACTGGTTTCCCCCCTATGGCCCACATGACAAGGAACAGCTACAGGAGACTGGTTATGATGAGCTGGCAGCCTTAGGGGAGTATTGGCGTTCGCTCTTCCCTCACCTCTTCGACGGACACTTTGATTCAGCCAAGTTCAAGGTTTGCTCTGGCTTTCTTGCATCCTAAGACCCTAATCATTTCAGAATAGTAAGATCATTGATATTATATGCTTGTTACTGCCAGATGTTTAAATTCAGATCATGAGAGACCTCTGATAATGAGCAGTTTAGAAACAGTCTCCATTAACCCCTTCACTATATGCTACTGCCATATGGTATCATTCGGCTTAAAAGAAACCTCCTACTTGTGTGAGTGTACAGGTCAGAAACAACTTCCATTAACCTCTTCAGCACAGTGGTGACAGTGTTATTTTATTCCTAACATTGACACATTTCCTAGCAGATTGTTCTTATACTAAAGAGGTAAAAAAAATGTTACAGTGATACGCCAGTTATAGTTACTGATATACTTGTTTCAGGTAGACTTCACAGTAAAGAACCGTACAGGTCAGAGCGCCTACCATTTCCTCAGGGGCATGTTTGGTGAAGATGAAGTGGGCAACATAGAGCTACCACAACCATACAGCCCAAACTTCATCTTGAGGGTGAGTCCCAGGATTATATCCTATGCATATGAAGGAGTTTTTGTCTTTCTCATTTTTCTGTCTTGCATTATATTTTTACTCTGGTTATACAGTATTGGTGGTAGGTGGTGGTGACTGTTATCCACTCACATATATAGTGCTGCCTACTTCTTCCTTCATATTTATCATTCTGCCTCTGTGTCAGTCCTCTGCAATTTTATTTTCCCAAACCTTCCTGTCACTTATTGTTACTCTTCATTCCTCTTTAGGCAACTCTACACAGAATGGTAGCCTAATGGTATCCTGTAGCTTAGGAAACCATTTACAGTACTGGATGGTAACAATGTAACCAAGTAATGGGGTGATGTGGAGCCTGCTATGGTGCCCCTCCTAACTAGATTAAGTGACGGATATGTGGGATCCATCCAGGAACCAAACTTCCACGCTTCACCCCATGCCTCGCTCTTGTGGAATGCCGTCAACTTCAGGGGACTATCAGCTGACTGTGCAGGACAGTTTTGCAGGGGCAGCTACTTTCCAGCAGGTGATTTCTCTGCTCGGCCAAATTGGGGTTCAGCATCAACAATAACAACTTTGTATATATAGATAGACAGATAAATAGATATACAGTGGTCCCTTGATTATCATGCATAATTGGTACTGCACCAAGTGCATGATAACAAAAGCACAGAACCTATGTTGATTTATCCTGATTGGTTCTGGACACCCCTCTCTTAAACCCAAATTTTCCCCTTTACAGTAATTTACACACTGAATACATACATACTATTATGGTAAGTTTCAAAAACAAACATAGGCATAGTTAAGTTAATAGAAATTGTTGAAAAAGGCACAATAAGGAAGTAACACTTACCATATAGAGACCCAAGATGAGTTTGAGGTAAGGGTTTCTGAGGCTGGGGGGGTGGAGAATTGGTGGTCTTCACCACTTAGGATTAACTTTTTGAGAAGGGCCTCATCTTTGAATTCCTCAAAGCCACCAGAAGCAGAAATCAGCTCATGTATGAGATGAAAATGTTTTTTAGTTAAAAAAAAAAAAAAAAATGTGATAACAACAGGAGAGCAGATTTTCATCTTGCAGTGATATTTATATATCTAGAAAGGCAGACTATAAGAGAGAAGTGGAAGAACCATTGGGTAAGTATGATTTGGAGCAGATGGGGGAGGTGTAAGGTGTGTGTAAGGTATTCACAGAAGAAATCTGTGCAGCATGTAAGGTGGTGCGTGGGATGAAAAGATGAAAGGGGGTGGAAGGAACAGCATGTGGAATGAAAAGGTGAGACAAGCTATCTTGGGAAGCAGAGGCAGGGAGGAAGTTGAGAGCCAGAAAAAGAGTTCTATTTAGAGACGAAGAGAGAAATGAAAAGATTAGTAAGAAGAGAGTGAAAGAGGAGTTTGTAAGGAATTTGAGTGTAAAGTGGAGGAAATGTAAGAAAATTTTCTGGAAGGAGGTAAAGCGAGTTAGACAAAGTGATACAGAAAGTAATAAGGGGGTGAAAGATAAAAATGGCAGATTGCTTGTGACGAAGGGAAAAGTGAACAGATAGAGAGAACACTTTAAGGAGTTGTTAAACATAGAGAAACTAATTAACACAAATATGAATGGCTGGGAGAAGCAGGGAGATGAGAAGAGAGGAAGAGATCAATTGAATGGAAGTAGTGGAAGCAATGAAGAAAGCCAAAATGGGGAAAGCCCCAGGAGTTGGAATGTGTGGTGAAATGCAAAAGCATGGGGGAGATGTAGTAGTAGAATGGATATGGAAGATGTGCAGATTGGTCCGGAGGGAAGGTAGAGTCCCGAAGGATGGGAAGTCAGGTAAAATTATTCTCTTGTATAGAGGAAAAGGGGAAAAAGAAATGTGTGGTAGTCATTGGAGCATTTGTCTTCTTAGTGTAATAGGAAAAGTATATGGTAGGAAACTTATTGACAGAGTTAGAGAAATAACAGAGGAATTAGTTAGAGAAGAACAGGATAGTTTTAGGTAGGCAAGAGGTTGTATAGATCAGATATTCAGCCTAAGGTGTTAATGGAATAGTTTCTAGAGAAGGGAAAGAAGTCATATGTAGCCTTTATGGATTTGGAGAAAGCATCTGACAGAGTGGATGGACAAGGAATGTTGAAGTTATTAAGAATATGTGGAGTAAATTGGAAGTTGTTGAATGCCATGAAAAGTATGTATGAGAGCTGCAGTGCGTGTGGATGGCGAACTGGGTGAATTTTCCTATTTGAAGGTTGGATTGAAGCAGGGCTGTATCATGTCTCCATGGTTGTTCAGTCTGTATATGGATGGAGTTATAAAAGAGATACGTGGTAGGGATCTTCTCACCTACCTTCCAGACCCGTGGTCATCCTCCTTTCGAGACTTGGGCCAAAGCTTTGCCATTGCACTTGACATATCAAAGGCATTCAGTCGAGTCTGGCATAAATCCTTAATTTCCAAACTTTCCTCTTACGGTTTCTCTCCTTCTATCTGTGTCTTCATTTCTAGCTTCCCTTCTGGTTGTTCTGTAGCTGCTGTGGTAGATGGCCACCGTTCTTCTGCAGAGCTATCAATAGTGGTATTCCTTAGGGCTCTGTCATGTCACCAACTCTCTGTCTTTTATTCATCAATGACCTTCTGACCTGTACATCTACCCCTATCCTATCTCTGCTGTTGATTCCACCCTTCACCTTTCCATTTGTTTTCAACAGCATCCATCTCAGCAGTTACTTCAGTAAACAAGGGATGAGGCTATGGTACACCTAATGTCTGACATGGGTAATAACTCTGACTGGGGTAAGAGTAATCCTGTTGTTTGTAATGCATCAAAAACTCAATTCTTACATCTATCAACCTGACAACATCTTCCACAGGAGTACCCTCTGATTCCTAATAATATCCAGCTTAATCCTGCATTATCTCTAAATATACATGGGGTTTCATTCTCTTGGGATTTACCTTGGAAAGAACATATTACCTCTGTTGTAAAATCTGCTTCCAAGAGATTAGGTGTGCTTAGCTGACTCTGTGCCTTCTTTACCCCTACACAGTTATTGACCTTTTACACGTATGTTATTCACCCCTTTGTGGAGTACAACTCTCTTGTGTTGGGAGGCTCCCCACATACAGCTCTTCTCAACAAGGTGGGGTCATAGGCCTTTTGTCTCATTAACTTTCCTCCCCTTACTGGCTCCCTTCAACCTCTGTCTCTTCGCCACACTGTTGCATCCGTATCTCTTCTCTCTTGCTACATCAATGGTCATTGCTCCTCTGAACTGTTTGCTTGCATCCTCCCACTGCCACAATGGGTGCATAACACCCATCTAGCAACAAACTCTCATTCCTTTTCTGTCCAACTCTCTAATGCAAGAGTTAACCATTACTCCCAGTCCTTCATATATGCAACAGGTCAGCTCAGGAACTGTCTTCCTGTGTCTGTATTTCTTACTGCCTATGATCTCCAGTCTTTCAAATGCAGTGTATCCAGGCATCTCGAATTGTACAGGTCTTGAATTTAGCTCTGTTATCTTGTTTTTGTTTTTTCTTGGAGGGAACAAGTTGTGGGCTCCTGACCTTTGATTCCTTCTTCCTTGCTTAAAAAAAAGAAAAAAGTCACTTCCTTATTTCTTATCACTGCTTTCACTTCCTTATTTCTTATCACTGCTTTCGAAGAACTTGTATTGTAAATACTGTATATATTGGTTCTGTGACTATTTTGCTTTCTTACACATAGGATGTAGAGTAGAATGCTAACTGGTGACTGACTCTATACAGTAGACTAGAAAACAGTCGTGATGAAACACAACTTAGATTATTCCACTAACATACATATTAAATATAATCATTGTCTTTATAATAATCACAGTGGCTCACCAAATACCTCTAAAGAAATCATGCTTAGACTCTGATGACACACACTGTTTTATATCCCAGGGAGACAAAACTGGTTCATTAGTGAAGAACCCAATTTTAGAATCTGATGATAACATCCTTGAGTACATCAGGAAAAGAGCAGAATATGGTGGTGAAATTTGTCCAAAGATAAATGGATGATTGAAAGATATATCATCTGTGGAGCTGGAAAAGAAAATTGCTGTCTGTCAGAGAGAATGCTATTCCAACACCTGCCACAAGAATTGCTAGAAGTCACAAAAATGCACTTCAAAAAATCAGTGTGGTTAGGACAAGTACCCTTACTAAGTCAGATCCCAGGAAGGTCGGCAACTCATTTGGAAAAACCAGCAACTTCTACATAAGATGCTGATGATTCCTTTACGTCTGTCCCCTTTATCAGCTCATCATCAGTCCCTAATGCAGGAGATGTCCCTCCCTGCCTCGTGACACAGAATTTATCACTGAAACAGGATCAGCTAGGAGGACAATTAATTTGAAGAAAATCTATGAAAGCCTTGGTGTGACAGATGCAGCAGCTCTTCCAGGATTTCATGCTTATGCTGAGACAGATCAGACAGAGATTTGCTGGGAAAAGCAAGCTGACCTGTTAGAAAACATTTCAGGAAGCCTCTGGTGATATCAAGGAAGGATTCATTGAGCTGGAGAAGGCAAACATGCTATCCTGTGAACTTGAGAAATGGCTGGAATCATTTGTGTGTCAACTTTATGATCCTGGGACACCCTTGAAAGATGTTGGTGACTTGAGATTTTTTTTTTTAAATAACAGAACAGGGACAGGAAAAATAAATGAATAAAAAAAAAATTCATACACCATATTACTGGCATCCTCCATTCATAAAAAAATCTGTAACAGTTGGACTTGAACAGCTGTAGGTTGAAGTTTGGGGGGAAACAACTCCAGGGAAGCAAATTGCAGAGATGCAATTCGAGGAATAAAAGAATTCTGATTAGCAAAAGTTCTGCAATATGGCTATGTGACATTCCAGTCATGGGCGCTACCAGATGCCCGTGTAGCACGAGGTAAGGCATGGAAAGGTGGCACAATAGACGTAACTTCGTCTGAGCATTCTCCATAAAATTATCTGTAAAATAATGCAAGGGAGGCAACATTCCTTCATATTTGTAGGGGAGGTAGTTTATTTATAATAGCAGATGTTTTGTTTTGTAGGAAACAGGCTGAAGGTGAGAAACTTCCACCAACAAGGGGAGCTCTTCATCATTTGAAGCACATTACCAGGCTATGATAAGAGATGCTGATGTCACTGGAACACCAGATCTGCAACTTCCAACAGACTATGAATGAAAAATACAAGATGAAAGTTGTGTGCCAATTCTGACATTGGACCCTCTCCCTGTTTTTCTGGCAGTTGTTAAGCTAATTAGATGCAAGTATCTCAGGTCACTGTGTGAAACTAAAAGGTGCACATGCAGACAAAACCAGATGTACTGTACTGAAATGTGTAAGTGTGAATCAGATCACATTATGTGTAAAAACACTATTGACAGTTTTCTTGCAGCTCTTCAGAATGATCTTAGTGATGTAAAGAGATTGAGTATGCAGACTTGAACATACTTTTATAAACAGTGAACTGTTTTATTTTCTCATCATGTAACTTTGTCAACATTTATTTTGTAGCATAATATTGTAACACTTCTTCATCCTAATATTAATAAGTGATGATCAGTAATGCTTATTAAATATACTGTAAGTATGACAGTAGAAAAAAATTAAATATTTTCATTTTATCACATCTATGCTTAACCCCTTAACCGCAGGGCATCACTTTCGTGAAGCTTGGAGCAAGGGATCATACCGCGGGGTGTCACTTTTGTGATTCTGTGTTATTTTGAATTCACCCGGGCTTTCAAGCGGTGGCTTGTATCATCTATGAGTACTGCCAATGTCCAACACTAGTCAGCACTCCTAATCTCATCTGTACTCCCATCCATTGTTGGCAATTTAGCCATTTCTCCCCCTTCTTGACTCCCCTCCCTACCCCCCCCTCCATTACCCTATCGTCTCGCCTGCCCGGCTGTGCTACGCTAAGTAAATCTTCCCTGGAATTTTTCACTGATTTCATCCATTGAAATAAGCCCTATGCCCTATTCTTATATCAAATAATATATACAAGAAAGAAATAAGGTAAGTGAGAGTGCCATACACTTAGAATTGGCTAATTATCACCTGACAACACCTCACGTGCACTTGTTCGCTAATTTTCGCTGTTTATTTCCCCTTGAAATATGCTGTATAATCTATTTTCGTAATAAAAATATATATAAGAAAGGAAGGGAGAAGCCTAAGTGATATTTACATTCACCTGGAACTACCTAATTATTGCAGGCCACCACACTGTATTCTACGCTAAGTAAATCTTCCCTGGAATTTTCCACTGATTTCATCCATTGAAATAAGCCCTATGCCCTATTCTTATACCAAATAATATATACAAAAGAGAAATAAGGTAAGTGATAGTGCCATACACCTGGAATTGGCTAATTATCGCCTGACAACACCTCATGTGCACTCGTTTCCTAATTTTCGCTGTTTATTTCCCCTTGAAATATGCCGTATAATCTATTTTCGTAATAAATATACATATAAGGAGGTAAGGGAGAAGCCTAAGTGATATTTACATTCACCTGGAACTACCTAATTTATTATGTATTGTCTTGGTTTCCTGCCAATCATTTCATTACTGTACTATATATTAGCAGGTCTCACAAGGCTAAAGTTGGTAGTATTGCACTCACCCAAGCCAGGCGGCAGGAGGCCACCACTATCAGTTCACTGTCGTCTTTCAAAGTGAAGGTATGTCTGATTTGCTTCTGCTAAACCTGCTAACTCCCGCGTCTTTTCAGCCCCATTCAAAGGGCCCTGTGACCTTTACCCCCTACTAAACCTCGTGTGGAAAGAGGTAAAGGGCTGACAATTGATAAAAGAGTGACTACGATCTTTCTGTTGAGTAAAACAGTGCAATTGGAATTGTAAATAATGTGTAAACAGCAAGTGAAAGTAATGAATGTAAATATAGGTGAACAGTGGAAAATAGTTTTATAAGTTACTTCAACGTTGGGTCTGGTTAGTACTTGGATGGGTGACCGCCTGGGAACACCAGATGCTGTTGGCATAACATTCTCCTTACGTGTCAAGTGGGGTTGGTGGAGGATTAGTGCCCCTCCCTGTAAAACAATTAACTCTAAGCCCTTGGCCACCCCGTTTGGGATACATGGCATCTGGCAATGAATGAACGATGAAGTTACTTCAAGTGACAGTGCATAACACAGTGTAAATAAAATAGAAATGTAAATAATGTAAATAAAATAGAGAACGTAAATAGAAATGTAAATGAGTAGTATTATAAGAATACGAGTATATATACCCTAGGAGTAATGAAAGTGAAAGTTTCACTCTAGCATGTATGAATACTTTGAGTTATGAGAGTGAAGGTGAAAGTAACATTCACTCTCAATGTTAGTATACAGGACGAGAAAGTGAATGCTACGTATTTTACTGAAAGAAATTGAATGCCTACAGTGACAATAAACTACTATTAATGAAGGAAACTTATGGATAAAGACTGTAGATATATATATAAGTGTTATATAGTAATAGAAATATAAACTGTGAGTGTTTTTATGAATAATAAATGACAGAACACCAGCGGCGAACTAGCGCAAGTGGGAAGGTCATACGCCCTCGTAATTTTCATTGTTTACACAGTGTTTTTTTTTTTTGAAGTATGGATTCCAAACTATTTGAGAATCATAGAATAGAGTTTCTAGTGATAATGTCAGACTGTGGTAATCATATTATGGGTTGTAGGGAAGTGTAAAGTGGAGACTTTGTTACCCAGCTTCAGAGGTCTTCACAAGTCCTATGGTACTCGACGAAAAAATGGGAGAAATGGAGTTCCCCCGAGCTAAGCCCTGTATTGGATATATAGCCCCGCTAGGGTTACAGGAGGGAGCTACCCCTCCCGGCACGGCAGCCTGGGCGAGGCTCGAACTTGCAATCCCCCGATCACAAGTCCAGCGCGCTACCACTGTGCTACCGCACCCCCTGGTACTTGACGAAGGCTCAACAAACACCCCAGGAGAAAGCTGAAGGTATGTGCCATAAGCATATATGATTTTAATATTCTAGGACTAATAACTGATTTTTGGCAAATATTTTTAGAGAGTCTATCGAAGCGCGAATATGCCCGCGGGAGCCGCAAGAAAAAGCAAAACAAGCCCACGGTTAAAGGGTTAATATACTTATTTTGAAATTTTTTTTTTCTTGTTTTTACAAAGATAATTGTCTCAGTATATGAAACTATTTCATTTTATGTTTTAAAAATATTTTCTGTTATACATGACAGTCATTTTAAATTTTAGCACACCCAGTAAGCAGTCAGTTTGTATGCATACCATATATATTTTTTCTTGGCCTAAAATACAATCAATAAACACAGTACTGTAATAACTTTTCAGGCCCATGTACATTTCTCAGTGTGGATTTTGATATCGTCAGTGAAAGTTGTGGCAACCGTTGTGGATTTACCATATGTCGTGTTGCTATATTAAAGAGCATTTAGGCTTTAATGTATTTTTTTACCTGTTAAACATAGGTTTTAACTCAAATTTCATCATTATAATATCACAGTATTAAATGTTACAGACAGTTTCTTGTTTTGGCTGCCACCTTCAAAGTCACGTTGCTTCCTGAAACCATACCTGACGGAGAAAATTCCTAACATGTATTTTCCTACTTTAGGTCCCACGCTTATCACAATAATCTGTGTTGGCAACTTTTACTATTCAGTGCACACATACTTACATAAACCCCTTGACTAACTTGGAAGGTGATGTCTTCCTTGTTTTATGCTTGATATTTTCATAAGCTTTTATGTAGTATAGGAGAGACAGTTTGTTCTGCAGTTGTTAGCTATAGCTTTCATTAACCCCTACAGTATGAGAGACCTTTCCTAAGTTAAACAAAATCATCTGGAAGTAACAAACTAAAACCATTGTTGTGTGATGTATTGGGTGAATGTAGGAGTGGGTATTAGCTATCAGTGTTACCATTTTGCTTCAGTTCTACAAGGCGTGTCCCCGGTGGTTGCGTGAGGTGTACAAGAACAACGAGACCACATACAAGGAGAGGCAGTTGTTTGTGTTGACAGAGGACTTCCAGAATGTGGCCCATCTGGTCAGTGCTCGACTTGGCTTCATGCACCCTCTCACACCAGGTGAGTTGGGACCAGAATATTTTAAGGGTAGAACTCTGGCCTTAGACTATGATGGAACTGCATGTAGGGGGGGGAAAAAAAAAAAAAACAACAGTCAACTCATTGGGCCTTTTATTTAAGCTCTGCTACTCCAAGAAAACTGTGTTCATTTTAAGAAAGCTGTCTAATAACATAGCCTTTAATGAAGACTGTTTCCAACTCTTTCACTACACTGGGTATCTGATGAGGTAAAAGTTTAGCGTTAGAAAAAAAATCAGTGCTGTGATGGGGTTGGGTCATCTGGCATAATAAAAAGTCATCATAAGTTGCTGAGGATGAGATGGAGGGATGGGATGGAGAGGTATATGAGAGAGGGGGGTGTGAGTTGGGAGCGGGGCAGTGAAATGGCGAGGGACAGGGCGACGTGGAGGCAATTTGTTTGTTGCCACCCCGAACGGGATTGAGGCATCTGGCAATAGATAGATAGATAGAAGTTGCGTATGGTTTTATAAGCTGAATGAAATAGGCTGGCAGTAGCTGGAATATAATATAATGTTCTTAATCCACAGCTGAAATGTAGATCAAGAAAATTTTTAACTTTTTCATAACGGAAGCTTTCTCCAAGCTCAGTAAAATCATTTGATGTTGACTGGAATAAAATACATGCAATCTTCATGATAAATACTGGAGAGAGATGTGTTTCATATACAGTATTACAATTTTATCCATAAAACTGGTACTGTATATTATCAAACCTGATAAATTAGCTTTATAAGTAGTATAAATGGGTATTTTTTAAGTAATTCATAGTGTATTTCCAACTATCCATTCAATACCCAACACTTAATTTTCCTACCAGGAGCTTAGGGATCCAGGGCTAGGCTACCCAGATTATACACTTAAGGCAAGAGTGATCAGTTGCTTGCTTTATCTATCTATCTATCTATAGCCCGACGCCCTAATCCCGCAAAGGGTGGCCGCAGACAAAACGCCTCCAAGTCACTCTGTCACCCACCATTTGACTCCCCTCCCCCCAACTCACCCCCCCCTCCCTCATATACCTCTCAACTCCATCCCTCCACCTCATCCTCGGTCTACCCCTCCCTCTCCCTCCCTCCACCTCACCTACATACACCCTCTTAGTCAGTCTTTCATTCTCCATCCTCTCCACATGTCCAAACCACCTCAGTGTATTTCTCCTAATCTTTTCAACCACATCCACATCTACCCCACAACGTTCCTTGCTTTAGAACAGCATTATTCAAGCAAATAAACCTGAGCCATTTCTTGGAACATCCTTATTTGACATCCAGTTGGAACACTTTAACCCCTCTTTACCGAAAATGTGTTTTGATGTACCCCGTACATCGCCTGTAAACACCCGTGAGACACCGGAACCGCTACCGTGGTGTGCTGGTACACCCTCTAATGAATGGCAGCTTATGGGCCTCCGGGCAGCCCGGTAAGGCTGTTTCTGAGGACCTCGTGTTAGCAACAGCTCTGTGTTTTGACAACAAAGACTGACAGATTCTGAGATCATAAGATACATCATGACTGAGTTGTGGTGACACCAATGGCTTGCTCACTCATCTGTGATGTTACCTCTTTTAGATCAATCATTATTTTATTTATAATTTCTACTACAGATATCGTAATATATTTTCTGCTGACATACGGCAAAATTTACACATCTTAGCCTGCCTGAGAGAGTCAGTTACCACGCACTTGACCACGAGAGAGGGTGTACAGGATATTTTTCTCTCATGGCGTCTCTGGCAGATTCCGATAGTGACGAGTTTATTCCTCATGAGGATACTTAATTAGATGTATCAGATGATGATGCAGCAGTATCTGATGTGTCAGTAGATGACTGTGATCCTGAAAATGATAGCGAGGTTGATGTGAGTAAGGAGGAGGAGGAAATTAGTAGCGAGGTTGATGTGAGTAAGGAGGAGGAGGAAATTAGTAGCGAGGTTGATGTGAGTAAGGAGGAGGAGGAAATTAGTAGCGAGGTTGATGTGAGTAAGGAGGAGGAGGAAATTAGTAGCGAGCTCAGTGACGCTGCACTCTCGGCAACAAGTGGGTCAAGGTTGCCATCACCATCACGTATGTCCACACACTTCATACTCAGCTTACAAGGTAAATAAATAAGCCGTCCATCTGTGCAGGACAATATTTTCAAGCCAGTTTGTACAGTAGTTACCTGGGTAACAGTACTTCAGCATAAGACATGTAAACTTATATACCGTAATGATTTATTTTATAATCTTTTTGTATTACCAACATCATGCTGGGTTTATGTGATCATCAGTATACAAACAAATCACAAAGAGTGAATTGTTTCGATGTGGCAAAAAATATACACTACCCCTCACACTACGGGAGGGGGAGCTATCAGGTTGGTATGGGGGGTAAACATAGTGTTTACATTGGGAGGAGGGGTCGGTAAAGAAGGGGTTAATACCAGATCAACACAAACTTACTTCTTGGTTGTACAGTTACTGCCTAGCCCCAGGAAACCTTTTGGCTTACCACTCAGTGTAGTCACCTGAAGGTGGCACCACATTTAATTTAGTAGATTAAAAAAAAAAAAAGTAACAAAATGAGGACAGCTAGAGTATAAAGTTGGTATATTACAACCAACAAGTTCAGTGGTGGAGTTACCTCCATCCTGGCAAATATCTTTTTTAGGCAGTGTATACCTCACTATCCACCTTTTAACCTATCTATCTATCTATCTATCTATTGCCAGACGCCTTAATCCCGTTCGGGGTGGCCACAAACAAATCGCCTCCACGTCGCCCTGTCCCCCACCATTTCACTGCCCTGCTCCCAACTCACACGCCCCTCTCTCATATACCTCTCCACCCCATCCCTTCATCTCATCTTCGGCCTCCCCCTCCCTCCCCCCCGCTTCACCTCACTCATATACACTCTCTTCGTCAGTCTTTCACACTCCATCCTCTCCACATGGCCAAATCTCCTTAGTGTATTCCTCCTAACGCTTCCTATCACATCCACATCCACACCACAACGCTCCTTTATATTCTGTCTCTCCATGTGACTCCACAGGCTCCTCTCAAATAACTCATTTCCACTGCTTTCACTCTTGACTTGTGCCCTTCCAACAATGTCCAAGCTTCACTTCCATATGTTAGAGTTGGTATCACAATACTGTCATGTAATAACATTTTCACTTCCATGCTCACTTCCCTGTTTCTTATCACTGCTTTCAAGGAACCAGCAACCTTTCTTCCCTGCTGTACCCTTTCAAGCACTTCACCCTCCAAACCTCCATCCTTATTCATCACACTACCCAAGTACATAAACATACTCACGCTTTCCAATTCCTAACCATCCAACATTGCTGTACATTCACTGACTTCACCTCTCTCAAAGACCATCACTTTACTCTTCCCTACATTCACCTTTAGATTCCGTTTCTTACACTCTCCCAAACTCATCCACCAAGCCTTGCAGCTCCCCTTCGTCTTCACTCAACAACACAGTATCATCTGCAAATAACAGTACAGGGAGTTTCCAAACACTGCCCTCTCTCACCAGGGCCACTCCAACATCCACTACCCTACCTTGTTCCTCTTTTATTACCCCATCCATGTACAGATTGAACAACCATGGAGACATGACACATCTCTGTTTCAACCCAACCTTCAAAGAGAAAAAGGAAAATTTTTAGAAGTAACCAACGGTTATTTTAATGAAAATTTGTTTGTGTTCCAATGCAAAATAGTGTGTTTTAATTGATTCTGACTTTCATTTTTTGGGGAAAATCCCCCTTTTTGAAATTTGAGTAAGAATTCCGAAAGTGGGTTTATCCGCCCAAATCAAGATCAAGATTAATTAAAAACATTATTTTGCATTATACTAACCTAACCTAACCCAACCTAACCTAACCCAACCCAACCCAACCTAACCTAACCTAACCAAACCCATCACAACCTAACCTAACCAAACCCATCACAACCTAACCTGACCAAACCCATCACAACCTAACCTAACCAAACCCATCACAACCTAACCTAACCAAACCCATCACAACCTAACCTAACCAAACCCATCACAACCTAACCTAACCAAACCCATCACAACCTAACCTGACCTGACCTGACCTGACCTGACCTGACCTACCTTTAAGGGTGCAGAATTGGTCCTTTATAATCTGAAACGGTGAATTTGCACTGGATCTTCTCCTTACTCTTCCGACTTTTCCTCCACCGGCTGCAGTACCACTGATGTCTACCTCCCGATCTTTGCAGGGCATATTACACTCTTTACACTGTACTTCACTGGGCATTTTTTTCTTAGTAGATCATTAGATGCTTCGTTATTATTGTGGCAGCCCTTGATAATCTGCCAGTAATCCTTGCTATAACCAATACAAGCTTGGAAACCAGCATCACATTCTTCACCACCGGAGGCCGTGACTATGACTAACTTTCAAATCTTGGGCGTCCCTGCGTCACCCACAAATACTTTAAGGTGATTGGCTGGTTTTACTTACGACTGTTGTGACTGGCTGGTTTCAAAAGTCCCTGTTGCTCGGGAACGCCTGATTGGCTGTTTTTAACACTCACATACATACGAAAGTACCAGCCGAGCACACTCGAGTCCAGCCGACATAGACCGAGTGCACACGCCTGCACCAGCCAATATGGCGCAACATTCATCCGCTACTAGGCGTTAGCCTAACCTGTCACTATATGACTACTGTTACAAAATTCGCTCCCCCAACTCAAACTAGGCTTAAATGGTAAGTCTTATTGAGAATAGTTCAGGGACGTAATATAATGAAAATCGGTAATGTTGGTTATTTCTGAAGTAATACTGAGAAAAATTCACTCAGTTCACCTTTTAACCTGTTAGCTGTAATATACCAACTTTGTACTCTAGTTGTCATTATTTTATTTATTTATTATTATTATTTTTCAATTACTAAATTTAATGCCACCTTCAGGTGACTCTACACTGAGTTGTACCATATAACACTTCTCACCCACCCACCCACCCACTTTACACACACACACACACACACACACACACACACACACACACAGGAGCAGTCAGAGCGATCGGACGTGTCTCAGCTACCTCTCAACCACTGCTGCAAACCTCAAGTAGTGTTCAGGAACTATGTTTGTCCTGTCTCCTTTAGTCTTATCTAAAGTGTAAAGTATTGTAAATTAATATACTGTAGACCACCAAAAATGTAAATAGCTGTTGTTGGTGAGTATACTGTACATGAATGTTTATAGGAATTTCGGTAACAGGTGTTCAGTACTGTAACCAACCTTAAACATGGCCAACAATATTAACATCAAGGGACCCGAATTTCCAGGTTTTGACAATGAAACAAATGTACAGTGAGGCACCAATTTTCGCGCCTAATTGGGTCCAAAAATAATGCGCGAAAGTGGAATTAGCGAAAGTTGGGGCATTGTCTTTATGGCAAAAAGGCTAATTGGTTCCCGGTTATCCTAAAGTAACATCAGATTTTCATTTTCACTTGCAATACAGTACATCAAATCACTATTGTACATTGCATTGTGAGATACAAACAACTATCTTCCTTTTCATTTCATTATTATACTGCCGTTTCTTCACTCCAACACGATACTCTCTTTTAGCCTTGGCCTTTCCTCCCGACTTTGAATGTCCCGGCCACTTTTTATCACCACCACTGCCTCCCGGCCCTCCCCCCACACCACCAGGCTCTCCCCCCACACCACCAGGCCCTTTCCCCACACTACCAGGTGTAGTAGAGGCCATTGAACCGTGAGAATCCAACACAATGGAGCTAGCACGCTCGTACACAATGGCGGGAATGGGTGGACAGAGTGTTGACATGACGTCATTCAAGATGGCGGTGGGTTGCGGGCGGGCGGTGCAGGAAATTCAAAGTTCAAAATATTGTCCCAAACCCAAAATTTGTGCGCGAAAATCAATTTTTTTCAAGCGAAAGTGGAAGTTAGGGAATATTTGGTGCATGCCGCGAAAGTGGATTCCGCGAATCCTGCTGTAGCAAAAGTTGGTGCACAACTGTAATGGATTTGGTTAAAACATTGATCATGAGGGTTAGTGAATTAGAAAAGAAATGTGCAGGGGAGTTAAGTAGACCACTATCTGTAATATTCAAGGAATCCTTGGGTCAAGGTAAACTATACCTCATACCAATTAATCTGGCCAGGCATGTATGGCAACATTGTTCCTGCCGAGATTCTGATTGGCTGGAGGTGTTTGTTCGATTTCGTTGTTGCTTAAATCGATACTTTCTTTATTATCAGATATGATGCTGAGTTTGTCAACAGTACAATCGTGAAAAGCAATAAGAAATCCGTTATATACTTAACAAAAATGAAATTTGCGTAGGAAGATAGAAATATGTGTCAAGAAAGTATTTTAGCAGTCAAAGTCAAGGTCAGCATTCTAACAGTTCCTTTAAATCTCCGACACTCGATAATATAACAGAAAATTGAGGAAACCTGCTTAATCTAAGCGTTGGTGTAACACACATTTAAATTTTAAGATCAGTCCGTACTGTGATAATAGAGGAGATAAAATGAAATAGTTTTCCTTTAGCCTACTGTACTTTGATTTTCGAAATTTTTTCAAACCTCCCTCCCTGCACAACTCGTCTTTTCATTAGAACTTTTAATTATTCAGAGTTGTGGCACCGTTTAAGGGTGCGGACTGATCTTAAAATTTAAATGTGTGTTACACCAACGCTTAGATTAAGCAGGTTTCCTTAATTTTGGTATATTATCGAGTGTCGGAGATTTAAAGGAATTGTTAGAATGCTGACCTTGACTTTGACTGTTATAATACTTTGTTGGCTCATATTTCTATCTTCCTACGCAAATTTCATTTTTGTTAAGTATATAACGGATTTCTTATTGCTTTTGACGATTGCATTGTCGACAAACTCGGCATCATATCTGATAATAATGAAAGTATCGGTTTAAGCAACAACGAAATCGAACAAACACCTCCAGCCAATCAGAATCTCGGCAGGAACAATGTTGCCATACATGCCTGGCCAGATTAATTGGTATGAGGTATACCTGATATTCGGAAGAAAGCAAACATTGTTCCTCTATTCAAGAAAGGAAATAGACAAAATCCACTCAACTACCGACCAGTATCACTGACCAGTGTTGTAAGTAAGATACTGGAAAACCTGATAACAAAAGTGTGGGTAAAATTATGTGTTGCTAATCTGTTAAGGTACCATGACAGAGTTGCAGAAACATTGTAGAAAAGAGAAGGGTGGGTCGACAGTATCTATCTAGATTTCAAGAAAGCATTTGACAAAGTACCGCTCCAAAGACTTTTATGGAAATTGTACCATCAAGGAGGAATCCAAGGTAATGTGTTCTGTTGGATGCAGGGTTTTCTCAGAAAAAGGGAAATGAGAACAGTACTAAGGGGAAATTACTCATCATGGAGGGAAGTGACTAGCAGAGCTCCACAGGGCTCAGTGCTGGCACCAATTATGTTTTAAGTGTATGTAAATGACATAGATAGTAACACTGGAAATGAAAGCTATCTAAATATGTTTGCGCTGATGCAAAAATACAAAGGAGGATTACTAACACAGACTCTTGTAGAGAGCTACAAGAAGAATTAAACTTCATGCATGGAGAGATAAATACCAAATGAAATTCAGTGGTGTCGTAATTAAGTCTGGTAAAAGTGGAAAAAGATCAGACTGGGATTACAAGTTAGGAAATAAAACCCTACACATACTAGAAAGAGAGAAGGACCTAGGAGTGATTATCAGTAACAGACTGTCTCTGGCAGACCACATCAGTGAGGTATGGAACATGTATACACTGCTTGCTAATATGAGAATAGCATTCACATATATAAATGAAGACATGCTGAGAAAGATAATAACATCATTCATCACACTAACCCTGGTGTATGCAACAGTAGTCTGGAATCCTTATCTGAAGAAACACACAGATAAGATTAATAACATCATTCATCAGACCAACCCTGGAGTATGCATCAGTAGCCTGGAATCCTTATCACAAGAAACACGTAGATAAGATTGAAAAAGTTCTTAGGGCTGCTACAAGATGGGTACCAAGGTTGATGGATCTAAGCTACGAAGAAAGATTAGAAAAACTGAATCTGCCAACACTACAAGAGAGAAGGAGAAGAGGAGACATGATTATGCTATATAAATGCATCTCAAGGAAGGAGAAAATAGACATAAATGAATATATAGCTTATGTGGAAGCATCAGCAAGAGGACACTGCAAAAAACTGCATAAAAAGAGAGGTGATATAGATGTAAGGAAATTCAGTTTCCCAAATAGGGCAGTTGATCAGTGGAATGCACTACCGAATAAAACAGTGTGTGCCAAAACTACAGTAATAAATTTATGGATAAGTATTTTTTTTTTTTTTTTTTTTTTAATACATGGGACAGGACGAGCTTGACTCATTCCTGTAAAGATACAATTAGGTAAGAACACACACACACACACACACACACACACACACACACACACACACACACACACACACACACACACACACACACACACACACAAAATTATATCCCTCAGCACAAAGAAACAGAAATAAGAATAAAAAAATGCTTTAATACAGAATGTAAAAAGTCAGAAGAGAAAAGAGACTCGCTGTGGAATAGATACCAAAGACATAATAGTGAGAGGGCATATAACTACCATAAACAGGCAAGAAATTATTATACTGTACAAGGATAATGAGAGAAGCTCAAAGACAGTTTGAGGAAGACAAATAAAAGTAGGGATCAGTGAAGCTGATTATACTGTACAAGAATAAGGAGAGAAGCTCAAAGACAGTTTGAGGAAGACATCATAAATAAAAGTAGTGATCAGCCAATGCTGTTTTACTGCTACATCTGAAGCAAAACCAAAGTTAAAGATAAAATACAGTCCATCGTGGATGAAGAGATAATCTGTATCCAAGAAGAAGATATTTGTGAAGTTCATAACGAAAAATTCCAGTAAGTTTTTACTGAAGAAAGTAATTTTGAGAGAGATGATAAGGAACATGCATGCCCACACATATTACCAAATATACGAATTTCAGAGCATGAGGTACAGGAAGAGTTGAGCATATTAGACAAAGGAAAGGCAAATGGTCCCCACAAAATTTCAGGTTGGGCACTATATGAATGTGCAGAAGGTTAAGCAGACCAATATTTTTAATACTCAAGGAATCCTTTAAGTCAGGGTAAACTTCCAGATATTTGGAGAAAACATTGTTCCCCTATTCATGAAAGGAAATACTGTAGACAGAGTCCATTGAGCCACCGACCAGTTTCCCTGACCAGTGTTGTAAATAAGATACTAGAAAAGCTGATAAGAAAAATTTGGACAAACCACTGGGCAAAATACAGTATGATAACAGAAAGACAGTTCTGTTTTAGAAAGGGAAAATCATGCGATACTAATCTATTAAGCTACTATGATAGAGTTGCAGAAACACTACAGAAAAGAGAAGGATGCATAGACAGTATCTCTTTAGATTTCAAGAAAGCATTTGACAGAATGCCACACCAAAGAATTTTTCGGAAACTGTACTTTCAAGGAGGAATCCAAGGTACACTCGATCCTCGTAAATCATGGCAATTTGGGTCTGGACCACTGCCATGGTTTACAAATTCCATGATTTATGAATAATAACTCTTATGTGAAAAATTAATTTGGGTCTGGCCTTTGGCCAACCCACCCCCACAGCACCCTACCTACACCTATCTAGGCACCATCAAACACAAACATACAAATTTAGGAATATTCAGTGTATGTATTAAATAGAAATAAGCCATGTTAAGGGATCTCACCTTAATCCTATGACAAAATTGCTTAAGTGAATGGAGAGGGGTGGTGTTGGGAAGAACTTTGAACCTCTCAGCACTTGTTCTTCCCAAACTATTTCGCCAGCTTTGAAAACTTCTCTCCCCTCTCAACACAATGAATAAGCTTCAAACGTTGACCGTACAACAACTGCGGCAGCTTCTTGACACATTGCTTAGAGCGCTTCATTGGGGGGTCGGGAGGGGCCATGGCAGGTAGGAGGCAGGAGGAAGTTGCACAAAAAAGGCCGGTAACTCTTGTACTCCACAGTGACGGTCTGTAGTGTGCGGACTGGCGGGACAAGAACAACAACAACATGGTGGCATTAGTATGCACATATGCCACCAGGGATGCTCAGTGATTGGTTGTTGGGTCGCAATTTTCAGTTTGAATGCCGTGGTTTATGGTTCTTCTCAGAAAAGGCCCACTCAGGTGCCTAGGTCCACGATTTTCGTGACTTAACAGTGATTTAAGGTTGCCGGCAGTCTGACGGCCACCTAGCCATGATTTACGAATCCGTGATTTATGAACACACGATTTACGAGGATTGAGTGTATGTGTTCTGTTGATGCAAGATTTTCTCAGGAAAAGGGAAATGAGAACAGTACTAAGGAGAAATTACTCATCATGAAGGGAAGTGACTAACGGAGTTCCACAGGGCTCAGCGCTGGCACCAGTTATGTTATTAGTATGTATAAATGAAATAGACAGCAAAATTGGAAATGAAAGCTATCTAAATGTGTTTGCTGATGGTGCAAAAATACAAAGGAGAATTACAAATATAGACACTTGCAGAGAGCTACAAGAAGAATTAACCCCGTGTTCCGGCCAACTTAGGAAAGTGCTACAAGAAGGCTATCTAAATGTGTTTGCTGATGGTGCAAAAATACAAAGGAGAATTACAAATATAGACACTTGCAGAGAGCTACAAGAAGAATTAACCCCGTGTTCCGGCCAACTTAGGAAAGTGCTACAAGAAGAATTAACCCCATGTTCTGGCCAACTTAGGACCTTCACGGAGCCGTGGTGCCAGCCAATTTTCGACCATTTAATTATTATTATTATTATTTTTTTTTGCTAGATAGGTCAGGAATGATGAGTAAACATGGAAAATAACCATAAAAGTACTTTCAGAAGCCTAAAAGGTCGATTTTGAGGTTGATTCATTCTTATCTCTCGGCTGAAATGTTCAGCCTGCCCATGACAGACACCCAGTGAGTTGAGGTAGGAATTTGGCATTTTCTTCTTGGGAAACTAACCCAAATGACACAAGGACACTCTTGGAAGGTACATAGATGATGTGGGAACTGTCCCCAAGCATAATGATGTGCAGGGGCTCTTTATGACAGGTGAGTGAGTAACATTTATCGGGTATATGTTCATAATAAAGTTAGTATTTTACACATGTAAAAAGTGGTTGCATAACCATTATTAGCATCAGCATCAGCTGGTGAATCACTTTCACCTTCAGTTGGGACCATCAAAAGATTGTCAATATCATGTTGGGAAAGACCTTGGTGTGACATGATGTTCACTCACAGTCAAAGTAAGACTGAAGACACTGCAACTTGCGCAGCCCAGGGGAGGCATGGGTGAGTCATATCGTTGGTACCAGCCCTACAGAGGTGCAGGACTATGCCTACTAAAAATGTCCTGACAAATTTGAATTTTTGAATTTTGGCTGTTT
This sequence comes from Coenobita brevimanus, assembly GCF_032717465.1. NCBI lineage: Eukaryota > Metazoa > Arthropoda > Malacostraca > Decapoda > Coenobitidae > Coenobita > Coenobita brevimanus. Next base: position 35,585,804 of record NC_137024.1, read on the forward strand.
TTTTCAATTGCAGGCCGTAATATTACGGCTGTGGCAGTTTGTGCACACACATGGCAGGCCGTAATATTACGGCTGTGGCAGTTTGTGCACACACATGGCAGGCCGTAATATTACGGCCATGGCAGTTTGTGCACACACATGGCAGGCCATTTATGCATGCACATGGCAGGCCGTAATATTATGGCCGTGGCAGTTTGTGCACGCACATGGCAGGCCATAATATTATGGACGTGGCAGTTTGTACACACACGGCAGGCCGTAATATTACGGCTGTGGCAATCTGTACACACACACATGGCAGGCCGTAACATTATGGCCGTGGCACATGATGATTAAATAAGCTATGTGAATGGAGCTATAGATGGCAAATAGAATTCAGTGGGGACAAATTCCATGTAATTAAGTTTGTTAAAAGTGGAAAAAGTTACTACATGACAGTATTGTGATACCAACTCTAACGTATGGAAGTGAAGCTTGGACTTTGCTGGAAGGACACAAATCAAGAGTGAGAGCAGTGGAAATGAGTTATTTAAGTGGAGCCTGTGGAGTCACATGAGAGACGGGCTGACAAATGAGGATATAAAGGAGCGTTGTGGTGTGGATGTGGATGTGATAGGAAGGGTTAGGAGGAATACACTGAGGTGGTTTGGCCGTGTGGAGAGGATGGAGGGTGAAAGACTGACGAAGAGAGTGTATATGAGTGAGGTGGAGGGGGGAAGAGGGAGGGGGAGGCCGAGGATGAGATGGAGGGATGGGGTGGAGAGGTATATGAGAGAGAGGGGTGTGAGTTGGGAGCGGAGCAGTGAAATGACGGGGGACAGGGCGACATGGAGGCGATTTGTTTGTGGCCACCCCGAACGGGATTTAGGCGTCTGACAATAGATAGATAGATAGAAAAGTGGAAAAAGGCCAGACTGTGATTATAAGCTAGGAATTTCAACCCTACACATATAAGGAACTAGGAGTGATTATCAATAGCAGACTATTTCTGGCTGACCACATCAGTGAAAAGGTATGGAACATGTATACACTGCATGCTAATATGAGAATTGCATTCACATATGTAAATGAAAACATGCTGAGAAAAATAATAACATCATTCATCAGACCAACCCAGGAGTATGCATCAGTAGTCTGGAATCCACATCTCAAAAAACACATAGATAAGATTGAAAAAGTACAAAGCGCTGCTACAAGATGGGTACCAAGCTTAACCCCCGCCATGCTCATCGCCTCAAATGAGGTGATATGCAGGCCATCCCTGGCTGCACTGATCACCCCCATATGAGGCGATGGGTCTCTGCACCACAATTTCAGGCACGAGGAAGTGTCAGTGGTTTCCATGGGAACATTGAGTCCCTCTATGCCATCAGAGCTGTTGCCAAGCCCAGCTACACCACAGTTGCCAAAGTACCACATATTTAGCAATTCAGTTCTCATTTGTAGCCCAGTAATGGGGGATTCACACCCGTCTACCTCCCATGGTGCTGGGTGACTTATTGCTGTCTTCACACCCACCCCAGAGGTGTAAATTACAAAAAGGCGAGGGTGATGAAGAGTTCGAGCTCAGAAACACTTGACCTGATGACAAAAAATCAACTTAATATTTTTTAAAAAGTTGAAAAACAATGATTCACGGAAGGTAATCAGGCTTATAAGAATTAGCGTGGTGGTGGTTAAGGGTTCTAAGCTATGAAGAAAGACTAGAATAGTTGAACCTACCAACATTACAAGAGAAAGGGAAAAGAGGAGACATGATTATGCTATATAAATGCATCACAGGAAAAGAGAAAATAGACATAAATGAGCATATAACCTATGGGGAAGCATCAGCTAGAGGATACTGCAAAAAGCTGCATAAAAAGAGAGGTGATAAAGACATAAGGAAATTCAGTTTCCCAAATAGGGCAATTGATCATTGGAATGCACTACCAAATGAAATAGTGTGTGCCAAAACTATTCTTAAATTTAAGGATATGTATGATAACAGTGGTTTAACACACGGGACAGTACGAGCTTGACTCAATTTGTAAAGCTACAGTTAGCTAAGAACAATTAGGTAAGAACACACACACACACACACACACGAGCAGCCGGAGAGAGAGGTCATCCCAGGCATCGCTCCTAACCTTGAGTAGTTTCAGGAATTTTGTCTGTCCTGTCTCCTAGGGTCTTTCTTTAAATTTAAAATAACGAAAGTTGGTAGACTACCAAAAATTTAAAGATTTGTTGGCAATAGTATACATGAATGTTTGTGGCTTATTCGGTAACAGCGGTTTAGGTATTTTACCGGTACGTTAAAGATGGCCGAAAATGTAAACAATGAGGGAATGGAATTTCAAGGATTTGATGCTAATACCAATGTCATGGACCTGATGAAAACATTAATTATGAGGATTAGTGAACTCGAAAAAAAAGTAGAGAATCTAGTGATAAAGGATGTGTCAGGAAATACGGAAACCACCATACAGAGTCTAATCCAGTCCAACGAAACAGCCAATGAAGAGATTAAGAATTTGAAGAGGGAGAATGTTGAACTGAGGAGGAAACTTGAAGAGAGTACTAATAAAACGGAGAAGGTGAGTAATGTACTAGAAGAACACAAGGCAAAGTGGGCACACGTAGAAGAAGAACAGAAAGAAGTGGTCAGCTTAAGAGAGATCATCCAGGAAGAAAGGGAAATGAACAAGAAAGAAATGGAAGAAAATGTAGTGAAAATACTGAAGAAAAAAGAGAAAATAGTGAGAGAAACTGTAGAAAGGAACAGATGTGTGGTAGTATTTGGAAACAGGGAAGAGGAAGAAAAGGTTAGGTTCGCAAGACTCGAGAAAGACACGAACATCGTGAGAGGAATATTAGGCAAGATTGACCCCGAAGGAGACAAGTGGGTAAAAGAAATTGAGGAAGTAAGGAGGATAGGGCCTTATAAGAAAGGGGAAACAAGACCAATGAGAGTCAAGTTTACATCAGAAAGTGTAATAAATGAGATACTTAAAGTGACCTGGAAATTAAGCAAAGAGGCGGGGATGGAAAATATTATAATAAGAAAAGATCTGAATGAAGAAGAAAGAGAAGTTTTAAAATCATTAAAGGAAGAAGTAAAGGAAAAAAATGATAAGAGGACAGAGGAAGAACGTAATACTTTTTTTTGGAGAGTATTGGATATGAAAGTAAGGAAATGGTATTTAAGGAAATAGAAGTGAAGGAAACTAGGGGGGATGGTTGTGAAAGATCAGAAGTTGAGGAAGTGGTACGGACAGAGAGTAGGAGAGAAGAGGGTATTAATAATGTCAAAAATAATTTGAAGGTGATATATACTAATGTTGATGGTTTCATATCGACGAGGATCGAAATTAATGATTTCTTGAGAGAACATGAACCTGATGTCATGTGCCTTGTAGAGACTAAATTAAGAGAAGATATTGATGTTCATTTGGGAGATGGTAAATACAAACTGTGGAGAAAAGACAGGAAAGAAAAAAAAGGAGGAGGAGTGATGATAGCAGTGAAGAACAACATAAATGTAGATACTGTGGAAATGGGAGAAGGCAGGGCTGAAGTGATATATATGAAATTAGAAACTGGAGAGAATGTTAAGAGAGATATGGCGGTAGTGTATGTTCCCCCAAAGACGAGAGCATGGAAGGATGACGAATACCATGAGATGTTGTCAGATATGGCTAGCTACTTGCAAAAAATAATTGAGAAAAGCAATAATATAATTTTGGTGGGTGACTTTAATTGCAAAGAGATGAACTGGGAGGAATGGTACTCGGGAGGCGGCGAGGATTCGTGGGGTACTATGTTATTAAATATAATAATGAATAATGTGATGACGCAGTGGGTCAAAGAAGAGACACGGTTTCGAGGTGAGGACACACCAGCAAGGTTAGATTTACTGTTCACCAAAGAACCCGATGTAATAGAATCATTGGAATATCTCTGTCCTTTGGGAAAAAGTGATCACGTGGTCATTGAGTTCCAGATGTTAATAGGAAACGTCGAGCCAAGAGACGAGCTTCATAGACAGGGAAGATACAACTTTGGCAAAGCAAATTTTACAGGATTGAGAAACTTTTTTGAAAATGCGGATTGGAGAAAATTCAGAGAAACAAGAGAGATACAGAGGAAGTGGGATATCTTTCTAGACCTCTATAATTTGGGAGTGGAAAAATTTGTACCAAGAGTAAGAGGGAAAGAAAACAGGAAAAAGGAGTGGTTTAATAGAAGGTGTATGATAGCCAAAAAGAGAGAGATAAGACGTGGAACAATTGGAGAAAGAGAGGTAACGACAGAACAAAGGAAGAATATAAAAGAACAAGAAAACGAATACACAAGAATACGTAGGGAAGAAGAAAGGAATTTTGAAAAAGGTATAATTGACAAATGCAAGGATGAACCCAAACTGTTTTATAGATTTGTTAATGGCAAACTGAAACAAAAGGAAGGAATCACCAAGCTGAAAGTAGATGGAGAGGTCTTTAAGGATGCGGCAATGCAAGCAGAAATAATGAACAAACGTTTCCAGTCAGTTTTCACTAAAGAAAAGGAGCTTGTGGAAGGGGAGGGAGTGATTAGAAATGTTCCGGTGATGAAAGATATAAAAGTGGAGGTGCAGGAAGTGTATAAATTACTGGAAACTCAAGATGTAAGGAAAGCCCCAGGACCTGATGGAATTTCTAATTGGGTACTGAAGGAATGCAGAGAACAACTGGCGGATAAAATTCACAGCTTAATTGTATGCTCACTGGAAGAGGGGAAAGTGCCAAAAGAATGGAAGAGGGCAAATGTGGTACCAATTTACAAGGGAGGAAACAGGGAAGAACCCCTGAATTATAGACCAGTGTCTCTAACCAGCATGGTCGCAAAATTGTGTGAGAGAATCCTGAAAGACAGATGGATAAAATATCTGGAAGAGATGAATATTTTGGCTGAATGTCAGTTTGGATTCAGAAGTGGAAGGTCATGTGTTTCAAACTTGTTGAGCTTTTACTCAAGAGCGATTGATGTGGTACAGGAGAGAGATGGTTGGGTGGATTGTGTGTACTTAGACTTAGAGAAGGCCTTTGACAAGGTACCTCATAAGAGACTAATGTGGAAACTAGAATATATAGGAGGACTAAAGGGGAAACTTCTGGAATGGATGAGAGACTTTTTGAGAGACAGACAAATGAGGACAGTAATAAAGGAAAAGATGTCTGGATGGAGGGAAGTAACAAGTGGAGTCCCTCAAGGCTCAGTGTTGGCGCCAGTAATGTTCCTGATTTACGTAAATGATATGGTAGATGGAGTGAACAGTTATGCGAGTCTGTTTGCTGATGATGTAAAGATCTTGAGGAAGATAGAGGTTGAGGAGGATTGTAAAATACTGCAGGAGGATTTGGATAGGATACACAATTGGAGCCGGACGTGGGAAATGAAATTTAATGTAAAGAAATGTAAAATATTGGAAATGGGTAAAAGTACCAGGAGACCATCACTGAATTATTTTTTGGGTAATGAATTAATCACAAAAAGGAGAGAAGAGAAAGATTTGGGAGTGCTGGTCCAAGATAGTTTGTCACCAGAAAAGCACATTAACAAGATAGTTGGAGAGACTTATAAGCTCTTGACTAACATAAGAGTAGCATTTCATTATATGGATGAGGAAATGATGAAAAAATTGATAGTGACCATGATCCGCCCCAGGTTAGAATATGCAGCGGTAGTGTGGTCCCCACACAAAAAGAAAGATATAAACAAGATTGAGAGAATACAAAGAACAGCAACCAAGATGATCCCCAGTCTGACAGACCTGTCATACAGAGAGAGGCTGGAAAAACTGGATTTGCCTTCGTTAGAGGAAAGGAGAAAGAGGGGAGACATGATTGCGGTGTTCAGGACCATGGTGGGAGTAGATAAAATTGACAAAGAAGATCTGTTTGTATGGGATAAGAGAGCAACAAGAGGACATGGAATGAAATTGAAAAAGTCAAGCTGCTTGAAGGATATCAAGAAATATAGCTTTCCTTACAGAAGTATAGACTTATGGAATAGCCTGGACAAAGAGATCGTCCAGTCTAAAAACTTAAACGAGTTTAAAGTTAAATTCGACTTATTGAGAAACAGCGACGGAAACCCACGAGCATAGTACATTCCGTGTATATCACAATTAGGTATATTCTTAAATATTTGAAACGACTTAGACAAAGAGGTGGTGCATGAGAAAAACATTCATGTGTGTAAAGGTAGACTTGATAAATGTGGATATGGAGACAGGACAACACGAGCATTGCTTAATTCCTGTATACTAGAAATGGGTAAATACAAATAGGTAAATACACACACGGCATCGTCTGTCACGGGGTTTTTATAATATCACGGTAATTTTGATATAAATGGTTAAATATTATTTAAATTGATATTAATATTCAATAATATTGAAGAGCAGAGACAATGATTGTCTTGCTACATCAAGCAACGATTACTTTACGCTGACTTGCTACGATTCTCTAAGAACGAGAATTTATAAACTTTCTCAACAGTACACAGCAGAGACTAATTACTCACAATTGCTGAATTACTGTACTGTTAGCCTCTGGAGAAAGTTACTTCACCCCTGACAATAAATAACTAATACTAATAATAATAATCAGGTCCTTGCTGATGCATTAACTCCTATCTGGCACAACGGATTTTAAGTTAATACCACAAGACTGGTCTAAGTACCAGTTATGAAAGCAAACGTTTATGCAAGCTAGGAGCTATATGGAAAATAAGCTTAATTTGGATTAAATGAAACAAGATTTTACTTTACATTGAGCTCAAGAAAAAGAACTGTTAAATTTATTAATTACAAAAAATAAATTTAACGTTACAATTCAAATCAAATTAAATGAGACACACTCACTCACTCACACAAAAGCTAAATACTTACGCCTAGGAAAAAACACCCTAACTAAACTCTTAAAACTAGGATTATACAAAAAAGAAATACCGGTCGATGAATGCTATGTATCACCCAAATCTAGGATGGGAGTCTGGGGGCTGTGTCAAGCGGAGTCTGGGTACTAGCTGACCTCTCTCTACTCTCACTTCTGTAGCACAGGACCTCTCTCCGTCACAGCAAACACTCGACTGCCCAAGTCGTGGGAAAGAAAAGCGGAGCACTTGGCCGCATTTTCTAACGGTCAGAGGCAAGCAGAGACGAACAATAAAGAGCAATAGTATCGCTCAGTACAGCACTTAGTGAAGTGCATTAAATCGGTCACTTTTGAAAACAGTGACGAATGTTTTGAAAAGTATACTCCGAAATAGAGGGAGAAACGGTTAGCTGAGCGATACACAGTGAGTTTTCCACTAATAGTTCGTGGCTTCTCACAAAAGGGAAATGTCGCGAATTGATTCGTGACATTACGCCCTTACAAAGTTAAATTTTTTCCTTATGGGAAAAAATTTGTGGATATATATATATATATATGTACACATCCTAAGTCATTCGCACAAGATTCACACTGTGGTGTGTGTGCTATCCTGCTACAGGAGAAAGTCGCAGTCGCCAGTGAGCGAAAAAACCTCGTATTTACGTTAATAGAAGCAAGCTTGAGGGAAAAACTCCGTGACGACGGTGAAAATCCTGTACTCAGGTCAAACTGAGCGAAAAGTCGCTACATTTACACTGACAACTAATTGTTGTGTAGTGTGATGTATGTAATACACGGTGTAGGTGTGACAGTTGTAGTGTAACTGTACCTATGTGTAAAATGACACAGTAAATAATATGGTGACGACGAAGGCAGAGGAGAAGAGGCGGCAGCGTGCGGCAGACGATCAGCTGGCCCGCACAGCAAAACTGCTACACCCATTGCTGAACCTGCAAAACCAATTGAGGTGGAGCATCAAAAGTGTCAATGGGACAAAATTTTATTATGTTACAATTACTCTCTGCCTAGCAGTCAGTGCTACGACGTACATTCGAGGTCGCCATTAATTATAGCACACAATTATGGTCGGCAAGTTGAGAATCCTTGTGCAAACTCGGGTCTTCCATAGCCTCAAGTCGCCTCTCCGGAGTTCTCTCTCGAACTTCCCCCTTAACGTACAGTACTTATATTAGTATCGGGGAGCTGAGAATCCTTGTGCAAACTTGGGTCCTCCATAGCCTCAAGTCGCCTCTCAACTTCCCCCTTAACCTACGGTACATAATATGTATGTACAGGCCCTGGATATAATGTGTCCTGTGGGGCCAATGGGCGAGACGTCAGGTCTGCACCCACTTCACCACTACCCTGTCTCTCAACTGTCTGAGAGATTACAGGTGTGGTTACAAATGGCACAGGAAGGGCATGTCCCTGATTAGTGGTGATACTTTGGCACACACTGCAGGAACGGACAAAACTATCTATGTCTCGTCCCATCCCTGGCCAGAAAAAGTCAGCTCGGATACGGCCCTGGGTCTTCCTTTTGCCCATGTGACCTCCTGAGGCTGAACAATGACCCCATTGTAACACTGCTGGGCGGTACTTGGCGGGAACGACAAACTGCAGTCGAACCTCGCCCTTGGGTGTTCGTGACTCACGGTAGAGCCGTCCTTGTTTGCGAAGGAACTTGGCTCGACCTCCCCGTGAATACTTAATCACTCGACCCTTTTGTTTTTTCCGCACGGCAGCAAGTGTCGGGTCAGAATGTTGTTCTTGTACAACAAGTTGACTACACATCAGATCTTGCGGCGATTCAATGATCACTGGGGTGACACAGTCTGGAGCCTCAGCCATGGCTCGTGTTACCGCAGCAGCCGAAGTCTGAGTAGCGTCATCGGAGCAACTATCCTTGACTCCATTAATATTGCCTACTATAAAGTCAAATAGAGGCTCTGGCATGACAACTGCAAGTGTCGTACCAGTATAAAATGGAGATGCCACCTGGATACATGCCTCAGGGAACAATCTCACTGATCCATCAATAAGCTTTGCATGGATCTGTCGACCAGTATACTGCTCAGGCCGAACTAAACTCTGTTTAACAGAGCAACCTGAGGAACCATTGTCTCTCAGGACCTTCACAGGAATGCCTCCCACAAACCCTGGCTGTACAAGGAAGGTACTGTCACCTGTGGGAGGGCCTGTGGAGGAAGCAGCTAGCCACTCATGAGGCTGCTGAACTGATGTGGCAAACATTGTGCCTTGTGAATTATAAGGAGATGGAACATTGGCCATCTGTGGAGGGGGGTTCACTGTCACTGTGGGACTAGTGAACTGTGGGGAAGTACCCACACTGGTAGGGACGTGACCACCATGCTGCTGCTGAGGAATGAAGGCTGCATTCGCTTCCTGCCTCTTTTGAGCTGGTGGTGAAAAACTTTGTCCCGTCGGTCGGTTGCGTGGCTGATACTGCTGCTGGTTAGGGTACTTGTTGTACCGCTTCCACTCAGGTTTCTGAGTGTTTTGCCCCTGGTCCTTCTTTGGTTTGCTTGGACCTTGACCATTACTCTGAGAACGGCCTTGGTGCTTGGATTCAGTTTGAGACAGCTTCCCAGACTTGGCAGTATCTTTTCTGCTCCAGGTGTTTTGCTTACGAGCTTGATACCCGTATGCAGTAAAGAATGCGTCAGCCTTTTCTGCCATTTGGCTGGCATCTTTCACCTGGCAGATCTTAAGCTGTGCTATGAGCTCAGCAGGCCACGACCTCTCTAGCTGTGTACGCAGCATAAGGTCAATTATCCCCTCACGCGTGGAAGGAGTTTCATCTTTCTCCATCCACTCATTTAAGTAAGCTGTGAGACGATCAAGGAACTGAACAGCTGTCTCCTTGTCTTGGAGACGGCCTCGCATGAACTGAACTTTGGCGTCGTCTGCTGTGAGACCATACGCCTTAATGAGTGCAGCTTTCATCATCTCATATGTGAGATTGTCTCCACGAATTCTGTGGAGAATATCGAGGGCAGGGCCCTCAAATAGGCTAAGAAACTGAAGCCGCTTAGCTGCCTCATCCAGTTGATACATGTCTGCCATGTCCTCAAAACGAGCTATGTACGGCTCGATTCGCTCGCTTTCCTTGTATGAAGGAAGCTTGATGCGTGGGTGCAGGGAGAACGCTCGTGGAGCTTGGACCAACTGCACCAGACGTGTCTGAAGCCAAAGAATCTCGCTTGAGCTTCAGCACTTCAAGTTCATGTTTTTCTCGTGCCTCTCGCTCGGCACGTTCTTGTTCTCGTTCTCTGTCTCGTTGTTCACGCTCGTATTCGCGCTGTTCACGCTCGTATTCACGCTGTTCTCGCTCGTATTCGCGCTGAATCTTACGCTCTTCACGGGCATCATTCTCGAGCTGCTGCTCCTGATTATGCCGTGAGAGTATATACTCTTTAATTTCAGTTGGGTCCGAAAGACCCATTTCTTTGGCTTCCTGTAAAAATACAGTAGTAGCCATGGCGCTAATTTATTAAGCAACCCGAAATTGAGTACTGACTGCTTAGCGACGAATACTAATAAACACAAATAAAGAATACAGACACAAGCTAGTGGTGACCAGTCTTATCTAGTTAACTGGCAAAGATTAAAGCAAAAATGCGAACAACTAAGAACTCTCAATAATTAACACAATGGGTACGGCGGCTACCCAGGAGCGAATAAAATCGTCTGGCGTTACCAAGAATAAACTAGAGTTAAGTACTCTATTGATTAATAAAGCAAAAATTCACTTGCTAAATCAACGGTAACCACCAGTAAACTTGTGCCTATAAACTTTAATGATAAGTACCTAAATATGAATGAGTGAGCACTATCTCGTGAATAGCTTTAGAGCTAGGAGTTAATATCCTGGCAAGGTCGCCAATTGTCACGGGGTTTTTAAAATATCACGGTATTTTTAAAAATATAAATGGTTAAATATTATTTAAATTGATATTAATATTCAATAATATTGAAGAGCAGAGACAATGATTGCCTTGCTACATCAAGCAACGATTACTTTACGCTGACTTGCTACGATTCTCTAAGAACGAGAATTTATAAACTTTCTCAACAGTACACAGCAGAGACTAATTACTCACAATTGCTGAATTACTGTACTGTTTGCCTCTGGAGAAAGTTACTTCACCCCTGACAATAAATAACTAATACTAATAATAATAATCAGGTCCTTGCTGATGCTTTAACTCCTATCTGGCACAACGGATTTTAAGTTAATACAACAAGACTGGTCTAAGTACCAGTTATGAAAGCAAACGTTTATGCAAGGTAGGAGCTATATGGAAAATAAGCTTAATTTGGATTAAATGAAACAAGATTTTACTTTACATTGAGCTCAAGAAAAAGAACTGTTAAATTTATTAATTACAAAAAATAAATTTAATGTTACAATTCAAATCAAATTAAATGAGACGCACTCACTCACTCACACAAAAGCTAAATACTTACGCCTAGGAAAAAACACCCTAACTAAACTCTTAAAACTAGGATTATACAAAAAAGAAATACCGGTCGATGAATGCTATGTATCACCCAAATCTAGGATGGGAGTCTGGGGGCTGTGTCAAGCGGAGTCTGGGTACTAGCTGACCTCTCTCTACTCTCACTTCTGTAGCACAGGACCTCTCTCCGTCACAGCAAACACTCGACTGCCCAAGTCGTGGGAAAGAAAAGCGGAGCACTTGGCCGCATTTTCTAACGGTCAGAGGCAAGCAGAGACGAACAATAAAGAGCAATAGTATCGCTCAGTACAGCACTTAGTGAAGTGCATTAAATCGGTCACTTTTGAAAACAGTGACGAATGTTTTGAAAAGTATACTCCGAAATAGAGGGAGAAACGGTTAGCTGAGCGATACACAGTGAGTTTTCCACTAATAGTTCGTGGCTTCTCACAAAAGGGAAATGTCGCGAATTGATTCGTGACATCGTCGGAGGAAGACGTCCTTTATCGGCGCTCCATACCAGCTCAACACGGCCAGAGGCATTACCTAAATAAGTATCTTTGAATGAGTCAAGCTCTGTACCAGGTTAGACTAAATGATTTTTCATTATTAAAAGGAAAAGAAATAATAAGTTTAAATAAGACTGGTTAAAACAACAAAGAACCACGATGCGTTGAGTCAGCTGGGTTTGTTTATACTATAGCAACACGTGGAAAGTGTAAGTACATACTCTTCATTTAGTATTACAAAATGGATACATACTTCAGTAAAACAAATTTGGAAAAGAAAAGAGATATAAGTAAAAAGTGAAATGATGATTTCTACCAAGAATTGGTTGAAGTGGAGACTCACAATAGACTGGTTGAACGTGTACACAAACTAGAAATGGCTTTCAAAAATGAAATTGATGAAATAAAGAAGCAAATGCACTTGCAAAAGGAAGAGATAGAAAAACTGGGAAGGGAGGCCAATAAGAAAGACACAACCATCAGTGAACTAACAGTGGAATTGAATTCGCTTAGGAAGAAAGTGAGTGAAATGGGACGTACAGTAGTTAATCACGATAGTGTTATGGAAGAGTTAAAAAATGACACAGAGACAATTAGACAAGCAAGCAGTCTTATGGACCAGAGCAGTGATATTGAGGAGAAGATAACACAGGTGAATGAAGCTGTGCAAAGCTACAAAAATGATGTAGAAGCCAAGTATGCTGAAATGGTGAAAGTAAAGAAAGACTTAGAAACAAGGGTGGAGGAAAAAAACATTAAAAAGGAAGTGAAAAGAATAATCCAAAACAATCCAAAGTTAGTCAGAGATTCAGTAGAAATAAATAAATCAATAGTAATCACTGGTATAGAAGAGGAAGAAATTAAAAACAAAATCACTAGAGACAAAAAGGAGATGGCAAATGTAATGAGCTTACTGAAAGAAGTATCAGAGGAAATCTGTAGTAAAGACATAGAGGAACACAAAAGGTTAGGGAAGTACGAGAAAAACAAGACAAGACCTCTAAAGGTGACTTTCCAGAGTGTAAACACTGTGGAAGAGATACTAAAAAATGCAAAGAATCTTATGGAAAAAGAGGAGTTCAAAAATGTATGGATAAAAAGATGCCTAACACAAGAGGAACTGGAATTACTGAAAGAGAAAAGGGAGGAAGCAAAAACAAAAAATGAGGGAAGATCAGAAGAGGACAAGAAATTTTTTTACAAAGTAATAGGATTGCAGGTACGAAAGTGGTACACAAACAGGATGGAAGAAAAAGGAGGAAGTTAGTAGAACCATGTCATGACAAGTATATAAACAAGATGATAAAGTTGATGTACTCAAATGTGGATGGAATGGTATCTAAATTACTAGAGATGAATGATTATGTCAGAGAAAATGAACCACAAATAATATGCCTAACTGAGACAAAATTAACACCAAGGATATCCAATGACATACTAAACTTAGAGGAATACAACATATGGAGAAGAGACAGAAATTTAAAAAAAGGAGGAGGAATTATAATATTAACTAAGAAAAATCTAAAAAACAAGGAAACAAACCTAGATATACCATCACAAGTAGAACTGATTGCAGTAGAGATCGACACACCTGAAGGTAAAGTAATTGTAGCCAATTTGTATATGCCACCCAGATCAAACACATGGGAAAGAGACGAATATGAGGACCTGGCAGAGAGTACAATTCAGAGTATAAGATCCTTGCTACATAAAATGGAAGAGAAATCGGAAAGAATTATACTAACTGGGGATTTCAATACAAATATAAATTGGAATACTCTAGATATAAATAGCCGAGAAAGCTGTTGGGACCAAAAGCTCCTGGATCTCGTACAAGAGTTTTTCTTAACGCAACATGTGAGGGAAACCACTAGAAAAAGAGGACTTGATGTACCTTCAGTGCTAGATCTAATATTTACTAGGCAAGAAAATGACATTGACAGTTTAATATATCACCCTCCACTCGGCAAAAGCGATCATGCAGTACTAAATTATAACTTCAGGATAGCATATGACATAGTAAACAGCAATGACAGTTACAAAAAGAGACTAAACTATAAAAAGGGAAATTATCAAGACCTAAAGAAGTATTTCTTAGAAGTTGATTGGGAAAATGAGCTTAGAGGACAAGATTTAAATGCTGTATATAAAAAATTTTGTGAATTTTATGAAATAGGAGTCCAGAAGTACATCCCACAGCACAAAGAAGCAGATAAGAAAATACAGAAATGGTTCAATACAGAATGTAAAAAATCAAAAGAAAGAAGAGATTTGTTGTGGAATAGATACAGAAGACACAATAGTGAAAGGGCGTATAATAATTACAAACAGGCAAGAAACGACTGTACAAGAATAAGGAGGGAAGCCCAAAAACAGTTTGAGGAGGATATAATAAATAAAAGTAGTGATCAACCAAAGCTGTTTTACAGCTATATCAGAAACAAAACCAAAGTAAAAGATATAATACAATCCATCACGGACGAGGGAATCACTTATACACAAGAGAAAGATATTTGTGAAGCACTAAATAAGAATTTCCAGTTAGTATTTACAGAAGAAAAAAATTTTGAGAGGGAATATGTGGAACACGCATGTCCACACATACCACCAGATATACAAATAGCAGAAAAAGTAATACAGGAGGAGTTAAGTAGATTAGACAGAGGAAAAGCAAGTGGTCCTGATGAAATTTCATGTTGGATGTTACGAGAATGTGCAAAGGAGTTAAGTAAACCATTATTTTTAATTTTCAAGAAATCCTTGAGTCAAGGGAAACTACCTGATATTTGGAAAAAAGCAAATATAGTCCCCTTATTCAAGAAAGGAAATAGACAAAATCCTCTCAACTACCGACCAGTATCACTGACCAGTGTTGTAAGCAAGGTATTAGAAAAACTTATAAGAAAAGCTTGGGTAAATCATCTAGAAGAACACAGTATGATAACAGAAAGACAGTTTGGCTTCAGAAAAGGAATATCATGTGTTACTAATCTGTTGAGCTACTATGACAGAGTAACAAACACAATACAGGAAAGGGAAGGATGGGTGGACAGTATCTATTTAGATTTCAAGAAAGCTTTTGACACAGTACCACATCAAAGAATTTTATGGAAGCTGTACCATCACGGAGGAATTCGAGGCAAACTGTTTTGTTGGATGCAAGACTTTCTCATAAAAAGAGAAATGAGGACAGTACTAAGAGGAAACTACTCATCATGGAAAGAAGTGACTAGTGGAGTACCACAGGGTTCGGTGCTGGCACCAGTCATGTTTCTAGTGTACATAAATGATATAAACAGTAACACTGGAAATGAGAACTATCTGAATATGTTTGCAGATGATGCAAAAATACAAAGGAGAATTACTAGCACAGACTCTTGTATGGAGCTACAAGAAGAATTAAATAAACTTCATGAATGGAGTAGTACATGGCAAATGGAATTCAGTGTGGACAGGTGTCATATAATCAAGTTTGGTAAAAGTGGAAAAAGACCTGATTGGGATTATAAGTTAGGAAATAAAACCCTATACACATCAGAAAGAGAGAAAGACCTAGGTGTGATTATCAATAACAGACTATCTCCGGCTGACCACATCAGCGAGAAGGTACGGAACATGTATACACTGCTTGCAAATATGAGAATAGCATTCACATACATATATGAAGACATGCTAAGAAGGATAATAACATCATTCATTAGACCAACCCTGGAATATGCATCAATAGTCTGGAGTCCTCATCTCAAAAAGCATATAGACAAGATTGAAAAAGTTCAAAGGGCCGCTACAAGATGGATACCAAGCTTAACCCGCCCCGTCCCGGCCACTTTTCGACCACTGGTACCCCCCAATCCCGGGCATTTTTCGACCCTTTTTTTTTTTGCTTAAACTTTCGCTTTTGGTCAGAAACAATGGCCGGTGGCAAAGAAAGTGGTCCCCGGGGTCCCTAATTAGCTTAAACAGGTATGCCTTGGTCCCACCTGGCCCCGTGTTCTCCATATGCGGTGTGAGCATCAAACGTTTTCTATGGTATTATAAGTTTGGGAAACCAATGAAAGTAAGTAGAAATGAATTTATTACAAACATAAAAACATGTGATAAAAGAGTATATTGGATTTTATACAAAAATAGAGCAGAAATAAGCATTGTACCATCGTGAGAAACGAGCAAAATCGGCCAACTTGGTTCCCATGAATCGCTAACATTCTAAAATCATGATACATATAATTTTTTTTACTTACATAATACTTCTACAATAACATTATACCATTTTACATTATATTGAACTGTTTTTATGTATTCACAGGCCTTTTGATAACATTTAGCGTAATGCTAGCGCTTATTTACGTAGTGAGTGAACTCGCTGTGACTGATGTTTCAACTCGTATTGTGCTTTTTCTACTTACATAATACCTTTCTAATATTATTATACACTTTTCAACTTTATAGAACTGTTTTGAGATTATTTCAGGCCTTACGTAAATATATAGCGTAATAATGGCGCATAGTAACACACACGGTGAAGTCGCTATGACAACTAATTCAACTTACAACCTATTTTTGTACTTATATAATAATTCTACACTAACATTGCACATGTAAACACTTGATATAATTGATATTACATCATTTCTGAACGTACGATGGAACTTAGCGTCATATTTGCGCGTACTTACACAGGGAGCGTTATCGCGATATCATTTGTTTCATCTTACACAAGTAATCAACTTATAAAATACCTTACTACTAACATTACAACATCATCCACTGTATATAATTCTTATCACATACTTACTGACCAGAATGTGGGTGTACTCGTGACATCAATTATGACAACTTACAGTAATGTTCAACTTATACGTTTTATTCATGCTAACATTACACCCGTTTCCACTTTATTTCCTTGCTATCACATATTTACTGACCAGATTTACACAGTGGGTGTAGTTTTGATAACAATTCTTTCCACTTACACTAATTCTCATCTTATACATTACTTTTCTGAAAAAATAACACCCGTTTCAACTTTATATTTGACTTAGCACCTACTGACTGGCCTTACCATTATCATGAGCGTCATTTCGCCTTCCCACACAGTTTCAGAAGTGTAGGAAATTATGATATTCCTTGAAACAAGGCTGAAGGCACAACGCAACATTGCACTCGACACACTCGTATCTTGTGTCTTTTCTCTGCGTGGATGGTCTGACTGTCGAGTGCTTACATACATGGCAGCGACGCTGGGGTTTACGACGGTTTGGTTCGGAAGGGATTGCGCTGGGGTAGTGGCGGCTTGCAAGACGTAGGGGAGTCTGAGCAGCACGGGGGGCGCGGAGGCGGTGTGGGGGTCTTTCCTGGGCATGCTTGGCGATTATTTCACGTGCCAGCTCCCTCACAAACCCCTCAAAGGTCTCGGATACTCCGGTGGTCATTGCGTGCAGGTAGTGGGCGTTCAGGACCGTGATGTCGAGCAAGTGGAAAAAGAGTTTCTTGTACCACTTCATCGTTGTCCTGGCACAGTCAACACTTGAAATCATCGAGTCTGACTGATCAACTTGCCTCATGTTCAGATTATAGGCAAGTACAGACTCTGGTTTCCATACGTTGCGCCTCCTCTCGCTACGGTGATCCACGGAGTCTGTGCGGTGCATCAGGGGGCTGTGAACAGTTGATAGGAGGCAAACTTCCCTGTTGTGGTTCCACAGGGTTGCAAGGATGTTATTGGCCTGGAAGAAAACCACCTCATTCTTGTCAAGTTTCCTCCCTATCTTGACCATATGGCGACGGTTTCTCTTGACTGTACCACAGACTCCGGTGTCGTGTTGGTGGAGGAACCTAGCGAGAAGAGGGCTAGTGTACCAGTTGTCCAGGTACAAAACATGACCACGATGAAGGTACTCTTCTATCATTGTCTTCACCACGGCCCCAGAGAGTCCTATACTCCGATCTTCTATTATATCTGTCTGTGCGCCCGTGTACAAGACTATGTCTTGCACATAACCAGTCTTACAGTCACACATAACAAAGATCTTGAACCCGAAACGGTGTCTCTTGCTGGGTATGTACTGCCTAAAGGAAATATTGCCTCTCCACAACACAAGACTCTCGTCTATGACGAGGTCTCTGTAGGGATAAAATGAGGAGCGGAACATTTCCCGTAAATGATCAAATACCAGCCTAATTCTCCTCATTTTATCGGTGTTATTTGCATTGGCTGGATCATCTGCATCAAAAAAGTGGAGGCGGCCAAGAATAAACTGAAATCTATTACGACCCATCACCTTTCCAAAGAAAGGTGTTAGGATGATTGGGTCCGTTGTCCAGTAGGCAGGAATTTGATTTTTCCTCACCACACCCATCAAGATTACCAGGGCAAAAAATAGGAACATCTCTGATATAGTCACGGGATAGTCATACTGTTCTGCGTGCTTGCTTGTGGTTCCTAGGCGTTCACTTTCAAGGCGCTGGGATTGTGAAAATATATTTGTCTGTTCTACTGTGCGCCCAACAAACGCCTCACCAAAAAACAAGTTGAAAAAATCTAAACGTGACGACCCAGCATTTACACCTGGAGCCGTGCAACCTGACCGCCACTCCTCAGTGAACTGGTGAATGATGGGAGTAAAATTACTCCCATCCTCCCAGTTCACACGTGACACCACCGTCTCCAGCCACGTCACCATCGTCCCCTTCGTCAGGGTGGGAAGGTGAGGGTGGTGGGGGAGGTTGGGGAGGTGGAGAGCGGCGCCTCTCATCACTCGCACTTCTCTTCCCTCTCCCTTTTCCTTTGCCCTTTCCCTTCCCTTTCTTTCCTTTCCCCACATCCTGGGGCTGTGGGGAGGAAGTTTGTGAATATTCAGGGGCGAAAGAAGTGCTGGGGAGTGACTCAACCTCCTCTCCCCTAGGCCTACGAGCACCACGTGCTCGTGCTGCCTCCCTCACACCACTGGCCCCTTCACCCCGCACTACCCCCACACCACTCTCACTTTCACCCCGCGCTGCCGCCACAACACTTTCCCTTTCTCCCAGCAATCCCACCACACCACTTGCTACTTCCCCAGACAAAGTACTTGAACCATACCTTAGGTGTCGTCTCGCCCCACCTTCTGATCCACGTGGTGATATTTTCTCCTTTCCCAACCACGCGGCGATATCACGTCCTAGGCCTCCGTCATCCTCGTCGTCCTCATCCTGATCAGAATCGTGATGGAGAGATAGCTGTGCACGTGGTTGGGGAGCAGGCTGGCCTTCCCTTGCCTTACGGTATGTCACATACCGCGTTTTTCGGGGCGAAGGGACCTCCTCATCACTGCTACTTATTTCTTCCTCTGGCTGGACGTAATCGCGATCCACCACATCATCATCGAGTGGAGAATCACTGTCTCCAGTGAAGGCTTCCAGGACGGATGCAATTTGCTCATCTGAGAGACCTTTCCGCGCCATGTCTGACCTGGGTCACTGCTGGCAGGTGAGTGACCGAGACAAGGGCAAGCGCGGGTCACGCGGGGTCTAGGACGCTGCCCGCCTGGCGGCAGGTAGGGGAGGCTTGGGTACCCGGGCGAAACGAAAATCTCCCGCGAATTTTGAAAATTGTGGAAATTATGAACCTTGCAATTGCAGGACGTTGAAGTACGTCCTCGGGACTGGCTGTGACAAAACGTGAGGACGTGGAAGTACGTCCTCGGGACGGCGCGGGTTAAGGGACCTAAGCTACGAAGAAAGACTAAATAAACTGAATCTACCAACACTACAGGAGAGAAGGAAAAGAGGTGACATGATAATGCTATATAAGTGCATATCAGGAAAGGAGAAAATAGACATAAATGATTACTTAACATATGGAGAAGCATCAGCAAGAGGACACTGCAAAAAACTGCATAAGAAGAGAGGTGATAAAGACGTAAAGAAATTCAGTTTCCCAAACAGAGCAATTGATCAATGGAATGCACTACCAAATGAAATAGTGTGTGGCAAAACAATTCACAAATTTAAGGATATGTACGATAAATATGGTCTAAGACACGGGACAATACGAGCTTGACTCATTCCTGTAAAGATACAATTAGGTAAGAACACACACACACACACACACACACACACACACACACACACACACACACACACACACACACACACTGTCCCCCTTGAGCAAGGGGACGGGTGTGTGCGTGTGTGAAAGTCACAGCCTTGCCCTTAGATCGGACTATATGAGCTCTCAGCTCCCTTCCGGGAGGGTAAAAGCTGACGATCACGACCATCAGGTGGTCCTGACCGACCCGGTGAATTACACACACACACACACACACACACACACACACACACAGTGGCATGGGACATATGAGGTAGCTTGCAACACAGGTGGTGAAGAATAGTTTTGTTACCAAGTCAACAGTCAACAGTTCACTAAAAGATTGAACTCTCCAAAATGGTTTGATGGGAACTGTGCCAGAGCAACAGCCCAAAAGTCATTAGCATATAACTCTTACTTAAAATTAAAAACATTTGAATCGCGCTCCCAATTAAAAATTGCTAGAAATCATGCAAAAGCTGTATTAAATCTATCTGAATCAAACTTTCTTCAAAAGCAAGCATCAAAACTACTTAACAACCCTAATGACAATAGAATATTCTGGTCAACTCTTAATTCTTTCAATAATAACTTTAACAAGTCATCTTCCATTCCCCCACTAAAATCTTCAGATGACAACATTACAAATGACCCACGTGGGAAAGCAGATATCTTTGCCAGTACCTCTACCATAGACGATACCAGCCAGAATATCCCAGTACTGGAACTTGATTTTCCCGAAATTGCCCCACTTAAAATACAGACAAGATACGTAAAATCCATCCTAGACAATTTACCTACCAACAAAGCTCCATGCCCAGATGGAATTCTGCCAATTGTTTTGAAAAAGTGTTCCCCTGAACTTGCCTCTGTCCTAGCTAAATTATTCAGACTATGCATATGTACTTCTTTATTCCCAAATTCATGGAAAGAAGCCTATATCCACCCAGTTCCGAAGAAAAGAAGTTCGTCTGACCCCTCCAATTACAGACCAATAGCTGTCACATCTTCTCTTTGTAAGGTATTTGAAACTTTAATTAATAAGCACATTGTTAAACATCGTGAATCCAACAACTTAATTAGGGTATAGACAATATGGTTTTCGCCACAAAAGATCCACCATTGACATACTCAATCTCTTAACTCATACCATCCATCAATCAATTGATCTTTTTGGAGAAACTCATGCAGTAGCTCTTGATATCTCTAAAGCTTTCGACAGAGTATGGCACCGTTCCCTGCTGTCCAAACTCCCTTGCTATGGACTAACGTCTTTTGTTCCTTTGATTTCTTCATATCTTAGTGACAGGAAAATAAGATTAAAAATAGATGATGTGTGTTCCAGTTTCTACTCAATTAACGCCGGCGTGCCGCAGGGATCAGTTCTGGCGCCAACCCTATTTCTGGTTCATATTAGTGATCTCTTATCTGTCACCCACAATCCCATTCACTCATATGCAGATGACTCAACATTCCATAGTTCATTCACATTCAGACATCCATTTACGAAGTCTAATATCTCTACCTCTCAACTCAGTACAGCCATCTCCATAAATCAAGATCTATCTACAATCAATGAATGGGGACAAAACAACCTTGTCTCTTTTAATGCTAGTCTATCTATCTATCTATCTATCTATCTATAGCCCGACGCCCTAATCCCGCAAAGGGTGGCCGCAGACAAAATGCCTCCAAGTCGCTCTGTCACCCACCATTTGACTACCCTCCCTCCAACTCACCCCCCCCTCCCTCATATACCTCTCAACTCCATCCCTGCACCTCATCCTCAGTCTACCTCTCCCTCTCCCTCCCTCCATCTCACCTACTGTACATACACCCTCTTAGTCAGTCTTTCATTCTCCATTCTCTTCACATGTCCAAACCACCTCAGTGTATTTCTCCTAATCTTCTCAACCACATCCACATCCATCCCACAGCTATTCCTTCACTTTTCATTCGTCAACCTATCCCTCCACGTAACTCCACGTGCTCCTCTCAAATAACTCATTTCCATTGCTTTCACTCTTGACTTGTTCCCCTCTTGCAAGGTCCATGCCTCGCTTCCATACGTCAGGGTAAGGATCACAATACTATCATGCAGTGACTTCTTAACATCCATACTCACCTCCCTATTTCTCATCAGTGCTTTCAGTGTACCAACAACCTTCCTTCCCTGCTATATCCTTTCACGCACTTCATCCCCCGAAGTTCCATCTTTACTCATCACACTACCCAAGTACTTGAATGCACTCACATTCTCCATATCCTCACCATCCAACCTCACTGCACACTCTGTGACTTCATTCCTCTCAAACACCATAACTTTACTTCTGTTTACATTAACTTTCAGATTCCTCCTCCTACACACTGTCCCAAATTCATTCACCAAACCTTGCAACTCCCATTCATCTTCACTCAACAGTACTGTATCATCAGCAGACAACAACACCGGAAGCTTCCAAATTTCACCCTCATTCATTAGAGCCACCCCCACATCCACTGTCCTACCTGCTAGTAAAACTAAATATATACAGTTTACTAATAGACAGATATTGCGAGATTCGTACATTACCTTCAGTGCTACTAATATTCCCATCTTCAAAAGTATTGAAATTCTTGGCGTCTCACTTAACAGTGCCCTCAGCTGGACCTCTCATGTCAGATCACTTGCTAAAACTGCCTCAAAGAAACTTGGAATATTGTACAGAGTCCGTAACTTCTTCCCCAGTGAGCAGTTAGGTATAATTTATAAGAGTCATGTGCGCTCTCAGCTTGAATATTGCTCACCCTTGTGGAATGGTTGTGGAGAGGTTGCATTAAGACAACTAGACAAAATTCAGAACAAAGCTGTTAGAATCATTAACAACCCTGCCATTACATATAAACTACCTCCCCTGCAAGTAAGAAGGAATGTTACCTCCCTTGCATTATTTTACAGATATTTTTATGGCAAATGCTCAGACGAAGTTGCGTCCATGGTGCCACCTCTCCATGCCTTCCCTTGTGCTACACGGGGATCTGGTAGCGCTCATGACTGGAATGTCACTCAGCCATATTGCAGAACTTCTGCCTGTCAGAATTCTTTCATTCCCCGAACTGCATCTCTCTGGAACTCGCATCCCCATAATTGTTTCCCTCCAAATTTCAACCCACAACTGTTTAAGTCTAACTGTTACAGATATTTTATGAACAGAGGACACCAGTAATCTGGTGTATGGATTATTTTTTTTTTTTACTCATTTGTTTTTCCTTCCTGTGTTCTGTTATTTATAAAAAAAAAAAAAAAAAAAAAAAAATCCTATGGAGAAGGAGGAACTTTACAAAATCCAGCTCCTGCTCTGTGTTTTGTTTGTTGTGGGGAATATTTAAGTAGAATTCTTTCCTGTTGATAGGGAGATTTTACAGTATATCATGTTTTGTATTGTCCTGTTAAAATATTTCCATTACATTTTATACAAGCATTGAATATTTTTCCTTATGGTGTGACAGATGACCTTGAAGCAGTGTATGACGAGTGTCGGTATGAGAGTGCTTGGTGGGCTGACCGCAGTAGTGCCTGGTGCGCCCCCTTCACACATCACGACTTTGAGGTAATTTCTATGTACAGTATAGCTACAGTACCCCATAAGCACCCTTATTATCATAGTTATAGCTACAGTACCATAAGCACTCTTATCATCATCGTTATCATCACCATCATTAATGCATTACTTCACCCAAAAAGCCCTCAACAGAGAATGGCAGTGGCAGAAATGCTATCCAATGATACATTTTTCTACTTCGCTCCAGCAACCTCCAGGCAATTTAACCCTATCAGGTTTTTGGGGTGGGCAGATTATATCTGCACTAGAGGCAGCCACTCTTACGCCGACCCACATCTTTGTGGCGTGATATTTTTCTCTGCTCTCTCTGTGTAAATATACTTTTCATGATAGAATGTTGAGTTTGGTGACATTTTAAAGCTGAATAGTTGTACTTTATTGTAGTATGTTCAAAAAAGGAAAACAAAGAAAATAAAAATTCAAAATGACAAGTTGAAATTAGGCAAAAACCAGTAATTTTATACCTTGCCGTAGAAAAATGTTTGGAGAGAAAAAAAAAGAAAAACTAATAAAGATATGAAGATCTGGATTAAACTATGCAAAACTACAAAAATTTCCTTTACAGTGATGTATAGATTATGGTTACTTCTGCATTTTGTTGTGCAGTAGAGCAAAAGGAAAAAGAAGCACAATTTTTTGAGTGTCAGCCGCATATTTGCTTCACAATCTTTTTCTCTGATCGGTCAGTGTAAATACACATTTTATGATAGGTTGCTTGTTGTGGCATTGTTTTGAAGTGGAATAATTGTACTTTATCTTAGTATATTCAAAAGAAGAAAACAAAGAAAATAAAAAGTCAAAATGAGTTGAAATTAGGTGAAAACTAAAAATTTTATACTGTACTTTGCTGTAGAAAAATACTTGGAAAAAGAAAAAAACAAATAGATATATGAATCTGATTTAAACCATGCAAAACTTCAATAAACTACCTTTATAATGATTTATAGATTATGGTTATTTCTGCATTTTATTGCATGGTAAAGCGAAAGGAAAAAGATTCACAATTTTTTATGAGTCTCGGCTGCATATATGCTTTGCGATCATTTTATTTTTGATTGGTCAATTTTTGTGATAGGTTGTGGTGTTATTTTGAAGCTGAATAGTTGTACTTTATTATAGTATGTTCAAAAAGGGAAAGCAAAGAAAATAAAAAGTCAGAATGATGAGCTGAAATTAGGCGAAAGCCAAAAACTTTATACCATGCCATAGAAAAATATTCAGCAAAAAAAAAAAAATAAAATAAAGATACAGTTTATAAATCTGGTTTAAGCCATGCAAAACTACAAAACTACTGCGTGCCTAGCACAGAGCAAGCATTCGGCGACTACATGCCCAAATCTCATTTTTATGACACGTGAACATGGTTTATTGTGAATATTTTACAAAAGTATCTTAACTCCTCTGCGCACGATGGTGTGTTTGTTGTCATATGGGTGTGGCTGCGACTATACTCATTGACGCTTTTGGCATCATTAAAGCATAAAAACTTTCGTCAGAGGAAAAGTTTTGGGCCAATTGGCGTCATTTTTGGAGGCGTCACAGCTTCCCTGTTCCTCGTCAAAAGTAATGAGTTGGCAACTGTGGGTCCCGATACCAGCAAGAGAGCGGACAGGTTATTCAGTACCAAATGACCTGTGAGTGGGGAAGGTACTGTGCGGTTCTGTCCCTTTAAATTTCCACTCTTACTCCCGGCCCGGCCGTGCAACGTATTTCACTATACCAGTAGTGCTTGTGTATACAGTAGTGTTTGGGGCCTGTTGTGATTAGATTTGGTGTTTGCAATAGAAAATTTGGTGTTTGTGAAGCAATCCTGGTTGTTATCAGCCACTGGCCTAACGAAGATTGTGCTACTGTTTCTAATCAACTACACTGCTTCTACCCTGCACCAAATGTGAGTATTCAGCTTAATAATAGTGACAGTGAATCATGTGAATATAGTGTGCATATCTAGTGTACAAAGAATTGGTGAAATACGTGCAGTAGCTTAGAGGAAGGCAGGAAACTGCCCTACATTCACGACATGGCGTGGGTACACCATAGTTTTTTGCATTTTTCTCTAAAACTATGAGGCCTAGGATCACTCTTGTGGGCTCAAATGAAAGCCAGTTAAATTCTGCATAGGTTGATAAAATAAAAACATAACAGTGGTGAAAAAAGTTTTTCGCTAGAGTTCCCCCGAATATAAAAATCTGTTGTCTTTCGGAATTTGGTTTTACTTTTTTGCTTATTACTCGAACACCATACCACGTATCAAACTGGGACCTCTGGCATTCGAAAGCTAATAAAATTCTCTTTCCAATGATGGTATAACTTGTAGAGATTGATTAGTAAACATTTGACTTATGATGGGAAGTGAGATGTATGCTCTTGAATGTTTATTCACATGACCCTAATGTACGTATAGTGTGTTTTTTTTGCTTTATGTGTAGAACAAACATCAGTGAATAGGAACATGCAGGTTTTGTGGCAAAATAAATATGTTTGGGTGGTGAAAATAAACCGAGAATACACATTTTTGGAGTGCGCGGCGGGCTGGAGGTGGGGGGAGGAGAGAAAAGCTGGTGCATCATGTCCCACAAAACTTATTAACTTATCCACACACGAAAGGATTAAAATGGCGCATAAATGCATCATCGGAATCGCTAAGGTTGGATTTGAAGTGACATGAAAACGTGTCATCGGAATCTCACAGGATTAATTAACTTTGAAGAAGGCAGTTTGTAGTGAAAGAGGTAGAAACAGTCTCCATTAATCCATTCACAAGCAGTTTCCTTAAACTGAATAAACTTATGTGAAACCAGCAAAAATAAAATTTAAAATCTGTCAGTGGATTAAAGAAGTTTACTTAATTCTGCCAGTCCAGTGATGTATTTTTGGGTGTATGCTTGCCACTTCCAGACACTTTTTTTTTTTTTTTTTTTTTTTTTTTTTTTTCAGCATAGGAAGACTTTTCAGACAAATTAGATACTGTATAACCTTCAGTAACACCTTTGCTTGAAGGGATGAATCAGGTTGTCAGGTGTTTGCTGAAACAAAAATATAGATATGGGAGTGATGGGGAAATAAACTTTTCATACCATTGCAGTGATTCCTCCTACTTTGCATGCATGTAGCACAGTACAGTATCCTCAGTATTCGCTTGTTGTAGGTAACATAATAAAATATTGTTTCTTCTTCCCTCATCAATGCTTTTATTTCTTTGTTTATTTATTTATTTGCTTTGGTAGTGTTCTTCCTTAGATTTTATTCCATTACGATATATCTTTTCTTGAGCAGTTTTTCCTCCACATTTTGTCCTTTACAACACTCTCCTCAGAACCCACTTCCTTTTTTGTTTTTAATCCTGTATGTACAGTTGCGGACATATCAAACAGAAACATTGCATCCACCAGCGAGGTGGTGTAATGCTCTCTGCATCTAGTAACACTGATAGGAATGGAACACAACCAGGTTTTGTTATGTTGCTAGGACGAACCGAATGCGATGATCATTACCACTGTGCACAGTTATTGGTGGTATATAAACAATGTCCTGCCTTACAATATACTGAAAATAACAAAGTTTTGTGAATGTGGTAATAAAATAATTTCACACCATACATATTTGTATATTGTTCACATGAAACACACTTGTTTCGTAAGTGTGATTTTCGACAAACATCACGAACCATACAGCATTTACCGACGGCCAGTATATTAGCCATTATAAGCAACGTTGGGTCTGGTTAGTACTTGGATGGGTGACCGCCTGGGAACACCAGATGCTGTTGGCATAACGTTCTTCCTACGTGTCAAGTGGGGTTGGTGGAGGATTAGTGCCCCTCCCTGTAAAACAAGTAACTTAAAGCCCTTGGCCACCCCGTTTGGGATACATGGCGTCTGGCAATGAATGAATGAAAAATAACATTATTTACATTCCCACACCGATTATAATGATAAAAGAATTACTGTGATGCCCCTTCTCCCTGACCGTGAATCTGAAACCAGTAGACCTCTTAAATGACGCAGTTTCATAAGAGGTGGCACCACAGGAGGCAGGGTGGAGCTCCTCGAAGACAGGAGGAGGGAAGTGGGTGAGGAGGGAGCAATAGTGGGAGGGGGCTGGTGGGAAGGGGGGCTTTACAGGACATGAGTGATGGGATAGGGGAAAGTGGACTGTGGCATAAGCTAGGATGGGATGGGTAAATGCTACACTGGTTATATGGTGCCAGATCGGCTATAGTTTGACATTGATTATGGAATTTGATAGGTCGTTAACGTTATGCAGACTTTGGCATGTTACGTAGTCTACCAGCATGTTGTATTGTCTGTAGGACTCCCTGCTCCGCACAGGGTGGCACAGTACACAAGCCCTGCCTTATTAGTGTATTGAGGCAACTGTCATCACATGGTGATGTACGTAATGTCAGTCATGGATTATCGCAAAGGCCAACTAGGCCATGGCCCAGGGCCATGCGCTTGGACTTCCTGGAGGTTTCATAAAAATAAATATAAGAAAAAGTTTGGTGCAGAAAGTATAAAATCCAATAAAAATTAAATGTTCGGGTTGATTGAAACTTATATATTGTATGCATAGTGTGTGATTGTAACTTGTATAGCGTGTAGAAGTGGTGGGGAGAGTCCTTTGAACAGTTTTTGTGGCTTATCTGTGAATTATGTGGATCAAGGCATCTAGCCAATAAACCAGATGATGAGTGAGTCAACCATCAGACATTGTAGAACTGCTTAACTCTTAAAAGACAGGCATCGGAATGTTTTGACACATGCTCAGGACAGGCACAATCGGCAGGTTCAATATGGTGGGGGTTTTGTGGGGGATGGTGGTGGGGGGTTGTGGGGTGGTGTGGGGGGATGGGCTGGGTGGTTGAGGGAGGTGAAGGGTGGGTGTGGGGGGTAGGGTGGGGGTGGGGGGTAATGGGTGGGGGTGGGAAGTGGGGGGTGGGGAGGGGGTGGGATGGTGGGTAGAGGGGTGAGGGTGGGTAAGGGGTGGAGGTGGTGGTGGGGGGTAGAAGGGTGGGATGGTTTTGGGGGTGGGGAGGTTTGGGGTGTGGGGGTGGTGGGTGTTGGGACTAGAGGGTAGGGGGTTGGGGTGGTGGGGGTAGATGGTGGGGGGTAGGGGATGGGGGGATTGTGGGGGAGTGGGGGTATTTGGGGGATGGGAATAGTGGGGGTGGGTAGTGGGGGGCATGGGGGTGGATGGTGGGGGGTTGGGGAGGGTGGGGGTGATGGGAGGGTAGGGGTTAGGGGTGATAAGGGGCAGCGGGGGGATTGGGGGTCTGTTGAGGGAGTTGAGGGGCTGTGGGGCTTTGGGGGTGGTGGCAGTGGGGGGGGGGGCTGGGGGGCAGGGTGGGGTGGGTGGTGCTTGGAATCACCTGTATGTCAGAATATGATTGAAAAATGCGGCAGTGAAGTTGCAGGCTCACTTCTCGGCAGATATCGAACCTGTTTGTCGAAGAAATTGTGCATTTCTTAGAATATGTGAAGCATGTACTTCCTGATAAGTGCCCACCTTCAGTCATCTTGCAGCACACTTGTAGCACGGAGATCATCGAAACATTCCCCAATATTGAAATCATATATCGGCTCTATTTAACACTTGGCAGCTAACGCAGGAGGAGAAAGGTCGTTCTTTGTTCTGAAGTGGATGAAAAATCACCTGAGGTCAACCATGAACCAGGGCAGACTGTGTAGCCTAACGCTGCTGACGATCTAGTCTGACATCATGAAGCACGTGGGTTTTGGTGATCTTATTAATGATTTTTCCAAGATAAAATCCAGAAAAGTGCTGCTCTAATATCCGAACGCCCAATATCCGAACATCCCCACTAACCGGACATAATCCTCCTGGGATCCAATATTCCCAAAATGGGCCAAAAATTGCAAAAATTTCGAAAAAAATCTGACTTTTTTCCCTCCCATAATTTGAAATTCCCGCCTGGCGCCAAACAGCTGTTACACCATGGTCCCTTCACCCCTTCCTTCCTCCCCCTCCCCCCTCCCCTGTCAGGTTGCCATTTGGTATTTTTCATTACCAAGTGTGGGCCAATTTGGTAATGAAAAATTCGTTTGGTAATGAATTAGAATAATGCATTACCAAATGGATTTTTCACATGTATGAGGATACACAGGATGGAGATGGTGGATTGTTTGCTCTCTCTGATTAATCTGCTACCCTACATAGTGTGAAAATAATCAACATGGTGTTAGTTATAAGGAGAGTGATTACATGTATTTCCACTTGTATATATAATTAGTGAAGAATATATGCTAGCTTTACGAATTTGGTAATGAAAAGTTATATTTGACAATGAAAGTTGAGGAGATTGGTAATGTGGCTGTTGCGATCTGGCAACTCTGTTACCCCACCAACATCAACAGTCACAGCTTAACTCCGATGGAGAGCAGATACTCATAACAGTGCAAGCCACAGGTGCTTGTTTTTTGTGAATAAACAGTGAATAAACTGCAATACCTTGCCACTAGAACACACAGGAATTTACAGTGTTGTGCAGTGTTAAGAAATTAGAATTTAGAGTGCAGAGGATTAACTGTGGACTGCAAACTGGCGGTTCAAACCAGTCCAAGACCAAGGGACTTGTAAGTACCCAGAATGTTTAATATTGTATAAACTCACCTCTAAAACCTCATTTTATGGTTCTTTTGCATTTATTTCAGTCTTTTATGTCCCTTATTGGTGTGATTTGGGTCTTAAATAGGTGCAATGCATGTCCAGAGGGAGTTGTATAGGTGTTTTTCAGAGTTAGGGTCCATAAGTACTAGTCCATAAGCTGGGGCCCAATATCCGGACAGAACCACTATCCGGACCTGCCTATGGCTCTATTGATCCGGATATTGGAGGAGTTACTGTACATGCATATTGTTATCTTTCAGTGTACCAATAAATCAGCATTCTGATCTGATTGTGTTGTGTACCTACCATGGTGTCATGAACTGGCGTTTATGAAACAATAATTTAAAGTATTCTACGGAAACTGTGAATTCCGATTACTGAAAAAGAAAGGTTGATGGGCCTCGCAAAAGGAATGGCCTAGGGCCTTGCCATTACTTGATCCGGCCGTGTGTAACGTCCTTTGAATGTTTGCCTGATGTCACACTTGTTGTCGAAGGAATTGGAAGCTATTCTTGTTGCGTTTATGTAGTAACATCATGGATGACTGTGATATTGAAAGCAGAGGAGTGGGAGGGAAGAATTTTCTCATGGCACAATAGATAATATTTAATGGTAGTGATTCGTGTCTATGCTTTTCATTAACCCCTAGGCACCGGGCATGGATTTACCTATCCACGTCCCAGAACCGGGATAATCGATTCCCCCCCCCCCCTTTTTTTTCTTTTTTTTCAAAATCACAAATGACAAAAAACACATAAAAAGCGCATACTTATTCTCTGTTGACGATTTGGAGGTGGTGGTGTGGTGTGAGGGAGCCAGTGTGTGGCAGCTGGGCTGAGCATGTTCAAGGTCGCGGTGGTGTGTTGGAGGTATTGTGGAGGGAAAAGGGATGATTACCTCACACCAAAATAAGTGTTGAGTGTGTATTTATTTCTCTCACTAATTCACAATACTGTATGAACACAATATTACAACTAAAATAGCAAAAAAACACAAGAAAGGAACTAATAAAGATTGGCTTATTTTATGTTTTCCATGATACTTATTTTCTAACAAATTTATGTCTATTTATTTATTCACTAGTATTTACACACTATATACACATTATTCCACTGTTTTTAGCAACTCTTGACAGTATGATACCCCCTAAAGTCTGGCTGTGGTCAGTACAAGTGTTCTCAAGCACCCATACACTCTTCCTCATACACACGGGTCGCTGACAGAGACGGACCTCTTCCAGGATCGTGGGGAAATAATCGCTGAATCACCGACGAAAGGAAGCTGAGCTTAATTGTGACTGTGTTAATGAGTGCGTGAGTGATGGTCCCTTCGGACAGTAATAAAAAAAAAAAAACGCGGTTTCGGTCATAAAAGGGACAAGATAAAGTGAAAACAGAAAGTCTCCATATGGTTGAATCATGGAGGAAACGGACGGTGCATTGTTTACGATCAGTGAGGAAGAATTTGAGGGCTTTTGTGAAGAGGATGTTGGAAAAGGAAGTATTAAGTTGAACCAGACAAGAATAGCAGGTGTAGAGAAAACAGTGGAGAGGAATGACCAGGAGATAAAAAAGGTATGGGCAGTGATTAAAGGGTTACAGGAACAGACCATAGAGCAGGAAAATGAGATCAAAAGTTTAAGGAGTACACTGGAAAAAATCTGTACACGTAGTGACGAACAAGAAAGGAAAGTTACTGAATTAAAAGTGAACAATGAATCTGCCTCGAATGAAATAAAACAGCTTAAGAGGGAGAATAAGAGGTTGGAAGAGGAAAGGGACAGGATGAAAAGCAAACTAGATGAGTATGAATCCAAATCAAGAATACAGGAAGAGCACATTAAAGAAATCAAGGAGCAACATAAGGGGTGGAAGAAAATTCAGGAAGAGGGAAATGTAAATTTGAGAGAGATTATAGACCAACAAAGCAAGGAAAAAGTGGAGAGGGAAGTGGATAGGGTGTTGAGAAGTAGAGAATCTTTAGTTAGGGTTGTAGCAGATAAGAAAAAATGTATAATAATTTCAGGAGTTAAAGAAAAACATATTACAATAAGATCAGACAGAGAAGGAGAAGAACTGCGTAAGGTTAAAGAAATAATATCAGTAGTCATGGAGGAAAACAACAAAGCTCAAGAAGAGATTGAAGAGGTGTTTAGGTTGGGAAAGTACGATGAAGTATAAATTCCTGACTAATATAAGAGTAGCTTTTCACTACATGGATGAGAAGATGATGAAAAAATTGATAGTGGCCATGATTCGCCCCAGGTTGGAATATGCAGCAGTAGTGTGGTCCCCACACAAAAAGAAAGATATAAACAAGATTGAGAGAATACAAAGAACAGCAACCAAGATGGTCCCCAGTCTGGCAGATCTGTCATACAGAGAGAGGCTGGAAAAGCTGGATTTGCCTTCCTTAGAAGAAAGGAGAAAGAGAGGTGACATGATTGCAGTGTTCAGGGCCATGATGGGAGTAGATAAAATTGACAAAGAAGATCTGTTTGTATGGGATAAGTGAGTAACAAGAGGACATAGGATGAAACTGAGGAAGCTGAGCTGCTAGAAGGATATCAAGAAATATAGTTTTCCTTATAGATGTATAGACCTGTAGAACAACCTGGAGAAAGAGATCGTCCAGTCTAAAAACTTAAACGAGTTTAAAGCTAAATTTGACTTACTGAGAAAAGAGACGGTACCCTACGAGCATAGCTCATTTCCTGTATATCACAATTAGGTAAATACAGTTAGGTAAATACACCCCTCAGGGCCCCCTAGTAGCCCTCCCCACCACCCCACCCCACCCCACCCCACCCCTCCCAACCACTACCCCAACCCTGAACCAATATCAGCTGGTTCCAAGGCCACACTCTCCCTATGCCGGCCTCCCACCACCCTCCACCACCCTCCATCACAGCCCTCCTCACTGCTGGGCTGCCCTTCCCCACCCCCACCCACACCCCAGCCCCCTCCCGTGGCCAGCCAGCATTACCCCGCACACCAGCCATCCCGGGACAATACTCTGAGTCCATATGGCGCACTGCTAAGTTCAAACATGCCCGCGAAAAATTAAAACGTCATATGACATGGACTATAGGCCTCTACCAACACATCATGTGACATGGACCAGTGCCTAGGGATTAATATCTGTATGGCACCAATGTAAACGAAAACATGATTTACTAGGGAGGGATGGACTGGGTCCCAGAACATAGGTGGCGATGCTGGGGTGGGCCAATAGGTGGGTAGAGAGATGTCTTATCAGCTGTATTACATGATCTTTATGTCTGATTACATTTAACCCTATACTGATAGAGTAAATCATGGTATGGACGTGTAAATGTTAAGCAGTCTGATTCACAACCTCAGTATCTAGTTCACTGTCCACCCCTCTCTCTTCCCATGAAATGCAAGCACTCAGATGTGGGTACTCATGGGGAGGAGAGATGACTATAATGACTGCTACACCATGAACAGTGGATCCATGTTTATACATCAGTGACTGTGATTCACCTGTCTTCTTTAATGGATTGTAATTTACACCGTTACTCAGCCAGGGCATCAGCTCCATATTCGAATGCTGCTGAGATGCGTGGCTCTGTAGTTGCCCTCTGTGAACAGGGCCATGGTCCTTGGCATCTTGCGGTAATGTTTTTGGTCGAGTTTCTTTGTTTGTTAGAAACATTATGGAAAAACAGGTGAATGAAATTACATGAAACTTCCAGGATATGTAGGCACTGGTTCCAAAAGAAAGTGATTTAATTTTGGAGGTAATTGAGTGAACTTGAAAGGTCATAATCAAGGTCATGGATTTTCAGAGGGCTATAACTTACTTACTGTTATGAACATACAGGAACTTGTAATGTAGGCTTTCATTTGGCACCAAGACCTTTGACCTTGAGTGACCTTGAAATGTCAAACTCAAGGTCACGGATATTCTGGGGACTATAATTTGAAACTGGTTGAAGATAGAGAGATATTTACTATTATCAACATACAGGAAGTCCCATTTGGATTTTTATTTGGTACCATGACCTTTGACCCTAAGTGACCTTGAAAGGTCAAACTCGAAGGTCACAGATATGCAGGGGTCTATAACTTGAAACTCATTGAGGATAGAGATATTTACTCTTATCAAGATATAGGAAGTCTCATATGGGCTTTCATTTGGCACCGTGACCTTTGACCTTGAAAGGTCAAACACAAGATCACAGATTTTCAGAGGGTGTAACTTGAAAACACTTGTGCCCATTATCTTAGACTTTAATTGTATACTGACACTAAATTTCAGTATTTAACAGCAGTAAAATAACTGCTCGTCGTTAAGGTATTTTGTGCCTAGCACCACTTGTATTTATCATTGACCTGTCAGTTTCATACAGTGCGAACGTTACTTGATTGTTTAGCATAACAAAATACATTGCAGATGAAATGTGTGTTTGCATTCAATACAAGCGATTTCTGTAATTAATGGCATGGTTGACGTAATATGCATGTGCTCAGACTGGATAACTGCAGACATTACAAGCTTGTTCCATCATTATTGGCTCAAGGATTTGTAAAGGAATGCTTTGGGCATACGACAGTTGCTTAGAATGAACTTAAATATAACAAATAACCACTGGCAATGTGTAAAATTGACAGCCAAACACGGCATGCAGGAAATGGTAAAATAAGCCTGGGTTAAATAAATCCACCTTTATTTTACATTGGTGCCATACAGATATTAGTGAGAACCATAGGGACCATCATTATTGTCAGACTGTTTGTATTGGTGATAAAGACTAAGTCTGCATTTGCTAGAGAGGCGTAGAGTAAGGGGAGACTTAATTGAGGTGTTTAAGTGGATGAATGGTATAAATAAGGGAGATATTAGCAAGGTACTTAAAGTGAGCATACAGGATAGAACTAGAAATAATGGTTTCAAACTAGAAAAATTCCGTTTCAGAAAGGAAATCGGTAGAAATTGGTTTGGTAATAGAGTAGTAGACGAATGGAATAAGCTACCTAGTAAAGTAGTTGCTGCCTCTTCCATTGAGAGTTTCAAGCACAGGCTAGATAAGCATATGACAAGTAAGGGGTGGATATAGAATAAAGAAAATCTTATAACCAATACTAATTCAAAAATTTTCTCTTTTCAGGTTACACTGTGATAGTCTCTATTCTCCTTTCACACTTTCCTGTAAAATGTCCACGCCAGTTTTTCTATACGGCGTGGTGTTCTTTCTGACTTTTTCCTGCCGGCTTCGGCTGGAGGGTTTGGAGGGCGGGGGAGAGCCTTCTTCTTTGCTATCCTTATCTCATTCTAGTAGTTCAGTTACTCTTCTAGGAGCTGCCTAGCATGGGCCAACCGGCCTACTGCAGTTATCCTCTCTTCTTATGTTCTTATGTTCTTATGTTAACATATCCCTATCCCTACTTTATCTGCGATATCAATCGTCATCTATGATGTTACTGTGTAATTGGCTACAAGAGCTATTCTCAATCACTATGACAATAGCTTTAACATCTGACAAACTGTAGGGTTGTGTCATATAATTGCACATAAACAAATAGTCAGGGTATTGAGCCACCCAGTGGAAAGTGTGTCATGAATTGTTACAAACTATGATGGTCAATTACAACACATGGCAACATCAACATAACGTTTCATTGTCAGACTGTAAAAGTTTATGTTCTCCATGAAACAGTGCTTTGGCCCAGTCATCACCTTGTAATCTATCCTTCCCACTGTAGATCTTGTCGTCTACCAAAGTCCACCGTCCTCTACTCCATCATCCTTCTCCTCTAGCCCCCAGTTCGACCACTACTGCCCCCTTCTTCACCCACATCTCTCCTCCTGTCTACAAGGTCCCCTGCCACCTCCTGTGGTGCTACCTCCCATATGTAGTGAAAATGCTTTGATTTCAGAGGTCTACGGATGCCACATGGTAGGGAGGATGGGTGTCACGATATTTCTCTGTTCATTGATAGTTGTGGGGAAGCTGATAACTGTGACTTATGTGATGAATTGTTAACTGTTGCAAGGTTCATGACTTGAAACTAAACCACTCATGAAATCCGTGTCATTTGAAAAACATACCATAATCATGACATGCTGTTATCAGTACAGTATATTATCTGGTGGAACATTACTTATATATTATATTCCCACTAATAACTGTGCTTAGCGGCAGTGATCACAGCGTTTGGTTTGTCCTAGCGACCGAACGAAACCTGGTGAAGTTCCATACCTATCAGTGTTCCCAGATGTGGAGAGCATTACACCACCTTGCTGGTGGAAGGGGTGTTTTTGTTTGATATATCCACGACTGTACCATGTCCAAATTAAGAAAGATACAGTTCTATCTATCTGTCTGTCTATCTATAGCCTGACACGCTAATCCCGCAAAGGGTGGCCACAGACAAAATGCCTCCAAGTTGCTCTGTCACCCACCATTTGACTGCCCATCGCCCAACTCACTCCCCCCTCCCTCATATACCGGTACCTCTCAACTCCATCCCTCCACCTCTTCCTGCCTTCCCCTCCCTCCCTCCACCTCACCTACATACACCCTCTTAGTCAGTCTTTCATTCTCCATTCTCTCCACATGTCCAAACCACCTCAGTGTATTTCTCCTAATCTTCTCAACCACATCCACATCCACCCCACATTGTTCTTTCACTTCTTCATTCATCAACCTGTCCCTCCACGTTTCTCCACATGCTCCTCTCAAGTAACTCATTTCTACTGCTCTCGCTTTTGACTTATTCCCCTCTTGCAAGGTCCATGCCACGCTTTCATACGTCAGGGTAGGGATCACAATACAGTACTATCATGCAGTGACTTCTTAACTTCCATACTCACCTCCTTATTTCTCATCACTGCTTTCAGTGAACCAACAACCTTCCTTCCCTGCTGTACCCTTTCATGCATTTCATCCCCCAAAGTTCCATCCTTACTCATTACACTACCCAAGTACTTGAATGCACTCACATTCTCCATATCCTTGCCATCCAATCTCACCATGCATTCTGTGACCTCATTCCTCTCAAACACCATAACTTTACTCTTGTTTACATTAACTTTCAGATTCCTCTTCCTACACATTGTCCCAGATTCATTCACCAACCCTTGCAACTCCCATTCATCTTCACTTAACAATACTGTATCATCAGCAAACAACAACACCGGAATCTTCCAAATCTCACCCTCATTCTTTAGAGCCACCCCGACATCCACAGCCCTACCTTGCACCTCCTTTACAACCCCATCCATATATATATTAAAAAGCCATGGAGACATCACACAACCGTGTTTCAGTTCCACATTGAGATCAAAGAACTCACCCGGCTCACCATCCACTCACACCGTAGCCCTAGCTCCTTCTTACATACTCTTCACAGCACTCAACAATTTCCCGTCCACTCCATATATTCTTAACCCTCTCGCGCACGGTAAGTTTCAGTAAGTTTTCTGGCGCATGATTTTTTCCTACGGAGCCGCCCGGCCCGGGAGCGCGCGTGCTGCAAATTTCGGCGAATGAAACACATTCTTGCCTTATTTTCGCCACCCAAAAATCCATTTATTCCCATCCAACCTTTCTCAAGGTAGGCAGCGATGTTTGTTCTATCTGATAAACAGGACCAAAACACAGGAAAACACCAAAAAAAAAAGTTATTAGCCCTGGAAGCATGGTAAAGTGGACCTTTTTTCATTTCCCAACATCGCCATTTGAATGTTTTGCATCATACAGGAAAATGATCTAATAAGTTTTTATAGAGAATTTCATCAGCTTTCTAACGAAACAAATCCGGTTGTGATACGATGTTTACTTTTCGAGAAAATGGCCAAAAACTGAAAGCCATTTTCGGAAAAAATTCACGGACCTCTCAAGGCTAAATTTTCCCAGACACCTTATGTTTTTATTACATAGTAATATGCCCAAATTCACCAGCTTTCCCCATCTCCAAGCAGAACCCCATACGCCTCATAGTTCTCGAGTAAATCGAAAGAAAGTACTAGGCACTCCGTCCGTGATTGACTTTCGTGATGCGTGCACGGCATACGCAATGTTCCTGCCTACGTAACAACGAATTCTTATCACAAATATTACATAGTTATATATTGTACGTACGTAGAATTTACTGCACTTTATCATGG
Source organism: Coenobita brevimanus (assembly GCF_032717465.1). Classification (NCBI taxonomy): domain Eukaryota; kingdom Metazoa; phylum Arthropoda; class Malacostraca; order Decapoda; family Coenobitidae; genus Coenobita; species Coenobita brevimanus. The sequence continues at coordinate 35,624,135 of NC_137024.1, forward strand.
TTGAAACGTGAAATTGATACGTCCAATAGTTTTCGAGTAATTGGCCGACAAAGTGAGAGTATTACTACGAGCGTTTTTCACTGGTAACAGCCGCGAAGAGACGCTCATTTCCACCGCCTTTTCTCGCACAAAACGTAACATAATGCTTACATTTTGGTATTGATCATACGTAGAATTTAGTGGTATAGATCATGGTTGTTACAGAAAATCAATGTCTAATAGTTTTTGAGTAATTGGCTGACAAAGTGAGGTTATTACTCCGAGCGCTTGTCACTGATAACAACCGCGAGGAACAAAAACATTTCCCTCGCCTTTTACCCCCCAAAACGCTACCAAAGGCTTACATTCTGGTATTGATCATACGTAGAATTTAGTGGTATTGATGATGGTTGTAACAGGAAATCGATAAGTCTAATAGTTTTCGAGTAATTGGCCGACAAAGTGAGGTTACTCTTCCGATCGCTACCAACTTTTACACACAGTTTTTTCCTTGCACACTTGCCTGAAGACTGTGCTACCAATTTTTTTTCCCCCTATCTGTACAGACTGTTACATCTTCCATGGATGTTTTCCTATTGTTATAACCTACTACACATAAACATAACTCTTCTATAGTTACTGCTGTGGAGATTTACTTTCTTTCATATGTGTAATCTGTAGGAGAAAATGGTTATTTGTCTGAAAGTTGGAGAGGTAATGGTAATAGATTATTATATATATCAACAAAATTTGCAGAACTCACTTCCTCCAGGGGTGTTGATCCAGTTAGACCAGGGATTTGAAGATGAGGAGTTATGTAGTGTGTGTGTGTGTGTGTGTGTGTGTGTGTGTGTGTGTGTGTGTGTGAGTGTGTGTGTTAGTGTGTGTGTGTGTGTGTGTGTGTGTGTGTGTGTGTGTGTGTGTGTGTAAGTATGTTAGTGTGTGTGTATGTGTGAGTGTGTGTGTTAGTGTGTGTGTGAGCCAGCTTCTCCCTGAGAGTATGAGGCAACGGTATTTTTGGCACACACCACACTCGTTCACGGAAACTCACAGCATGTTTAACGTATATTTCATACAATTCCATACGCATTTACACTATCAGAATCACAATAATTCCAGCCCTAAAACACCGGTAATTCTCCCCTCCTGACTTCAGGTTTGCCCCTTCACAACACTCTGTTTCATGCCGTATGTAACGCTTGCTGACTCCATAATTTCACCAAGCCATCCACAGTATCTTTCACACAATATATATTTAGGCCTTGGCTTCATTTCTATACGTATTTCCACTCACGCCATACGGCCTACAGGGAGGCTGAGTGGCGAAACCCTGCTACACTGACCATGCGTCTAGCTCCAAGGCCCAACGATTGCTAACGGCCAGAATTGCTTTTCAATGCATATATGTATGTTCCATCGACAATATCACGTCAGTATATGTTCACATACAATGTATTATCTCACTGAGTCAATAGGGCCTTTGCCTCGGGCGAGAGGGGGAGAATTATGGACGATTTAAAGGGAACCACGAGCTGTCAAACCCCACCACCTGACTGCTTGACAATGACTGAGGTTGGAGGGAGCGGCTGAGATAGATAAAGCAACGCAGCGTTGCCAACGACTTGCCTCGAGGGAGGACTGGCAGCGCTATCACGCACCAAAAAATCACGCGAATCGGGTGAAAACTTTTTTTCTGACGAATATTTTTGTGCTTAGAAACACGATTCGAGCGACTGTGCTTTTTCAGCGTGCACACCACCTCACGCGAATCGCGTGACTGTGCCGGAGAGGGTTAATACCTTCCACATACCTTGTATATCTATTCTGTCATAAGCTTTCTCCAAGTCCATGAAGGCAGCATACACTTTCTTTCCCTTCTTTAGATACTTCTCCACTAAACATCTTAGAACAAATTTCTGATCTACACACCGTTTTCCCTTCCTAAATCCCCCTTGTTCTTCTCCCACTAGCTCCTGTGTTATATGCCTAACCCTATCAGTGAGTATTCTACCATGTATTTTTCCAGTCTCACTAAGAAGGCAAATACCCCTATGGTTACCACAATACTTCTCTCTCCCCTTTTCCATTGTCTAAAGGAACAGTTATATCTGATTTCCAGTCCTCCGGAACCCTTCCCCCTTCCCAAGCCAATCTACATAACTTCCATATCCACTCCACTACAATCTCACTTCCATACCTCAGCATTTCACCACACACTCCATCAATTCCTGGGGCCTTTCCCATCTTGATCTTCTTCATTGCTTCCACTATTCCCGCCCTACTGATCTCTTCCTCCCTTCTCTCATCTCTCCTTCTCCCAGCCATTCCCCAACCACTTATACTCGCACTGCTCTCACTCTCTACATTCAACAAATCTTCAAAGTGCTCCTTCCATCTTCTCAGTTTCTCTCTCTTCTCCGCCAACAATCTGTTATTCCTATCTCTCACTTGCCAACTATTACCCCTTTCATAGTTCTCACTTATGATATTTCTATCATATGCCTAAATATTTGAATGTTGCATGATATGAAAATTTGGAAGACCATTTTTATTAACATTCTGTTTTCATTCTTACACATTATTATCTTGTAAAGTAACAGTTTTTACAGGTTATGGAGTATCATGCTGATCTCAAGTACTACTATGAGGATTCATATGGTCACCCCCTTAATACCAAGACTGCCTGTCGCACACTTTCTGATATATACCTACACTTCAGGTGGGTACAGACCAAGAGAGAGAGAGAGAGAGAGACTTTTGTGGTCTATGCCAAGGAGATACTTTGTACATGTATTTGCTTGGGAATGCATATCCAATTTTCACTCATTCATGTGTAAGATTCTGTCAAGGTTTCTGACAGACTGCTCTACTGTAGTGCTGTTAACAGCATCTGTGGAGAGTCTGTTCCAGGTGGAGCAGATATTGTACATGAAAAAGTTTTCACAAATGTAGGTGTTAAGTCTTTTCATTTCCAGCTTCCAACCATAGTTGTGTGTTGAATTTGTAATGAGAATAAACAGCATTCTGTAGTCAGTATTGTCAAACCCATTTAGTATTTTAAACTTTTTTATGAGCTAACCTCAAAGTCTATGATTTTCTAATGACAACAGCCCCAAATCTCTCTGACAATCCCGATAACTCAGTCTCTTGATTGATGGAATAAGTTTTGTTGCACTAGTGTCAACTCTTTCAGGACAATCTCTTTATTCCAAAAGCAGAACTGCCTCTGGATGTAGCCTAGCAGTTTCTGGGTCTTTTTCTTCTTTGCAGTGCACTGTTTGGAGAAGTTTAGGTCACTACTTTGCAGTATATATAACTCCTTTTCCAAGTCAGTCATCCTCAGAGTTTTCCCTGTAAGTGAATAGTCTGACCCAGGGTTTGCATGGCCATTATATATCATCCTGCATTTCTCTCAGTTAAATGCAGAGTTGTAATGCAGTGAAGCAAGTTTACTTGAGTACTGTACACAAGTAACTTTTCTGAGTATTGACTTTTTAAAAATTACTGTATATATTTCTTCCATTACAGTAACATAATTATGGTTTTCAAATGCATTTATTCCATTACATTTTGAAAATAAAGTACTCGTTACATTAAACAGTGGCATGATTGTAGCCACTGATCAGTGATAGAGCATATAGGAGTGCAAACATGGATGCTGACCAGTCATAACTCTATGTTTGGACCAGTTACATGAGTTCTTGCACATGCTTTCTTATCAGTCCTCATGCGTCCTTCTTACTAAACCAGCGCCACCATACTGATCACCCACGATTCATCATCATCTCAACTTCTTTATTTCTGACTAAGGACTGAGGAAGGTGTGGACCAGAATGCAAGGAAAGAGAAAAAACACAATTAGTAGCAGCCCCAGTAAAATGGGACACACACTCACTTTACTTACTCACTCACCATTAACCCTCTTGAACTCTAACGTGCATCCAACCGCTTCCGAGTACTGCATGACTCCCAAGGGCTGGCCCAGACCTTACATGCCACACACCCCTCACTCAACGATGTGCGAAACATTGGAAAATGTTTCCATTTAACTTTCTCCCTTGCCCTTACCTATAACTGTATTGTTATGAAATTGCTACATGTTATAAATGAATGAATGATCATGCCAATGAAGAAATAAAAAAGAGAGAGAGAGAATAAATTACCATATTTTGTTATTCACCCATTTATTCAACGCTGGTTACTCACAGTTATATAAACATTTCATCATTGCTTGTTGAAAGTTGTCTAGCATTTAATTACGATGATTTTTGTAAAAAACTAACCTTTTAGCTTTATTAGGAAGATTTTTATGGTATACAAAACAAAAATATACTGTATTACGGTCTTTGACCACACCTAGCTGCTCCAGTTGTGGTAGCTCAACATTGTAAAATGTTTCCAATCATTTCATTCCCCTGCCCTTATTTGTAACTGTATTGTTAGTAAATTACTACGTGTTATAAATGAATTAATGATTTTCGTACTGAAGGAAGAAAAAAAAAAGATAAAATAAATTACCTTATTTTTTTGTTCACTCATATATTCAACACTAATTTTTTAGAGATATATAAACATTTCAACACTCCACTGATAAAGATTGTCTTTTTACCAAAATCACTGAGAAAAACAAAAGAGTTCACGATGCCATAGGCAAGCGTAAAGGAGCGTCCACAGGCTGTAACACTCGAGGGCAAGCTGGCGCAGAGACCCTTGTGTGTGGGTGTGGTGAGACAGCTGATCAACGCTTCACATGGCCCAGACCTGCGCTGTGTCCACAGTCCAGGTTAGGAAGCAACTGAAACTCATGGCAAAAAAGTACCACATCCTATATGGTTGGACGCAACCTGCGCCGAAAAAGTATGAGTGGTTGGATTTCACTTGGACACAAGCTGCGTTGAAAAAGTGCGAGCGGTTTAATTTTTTACCAAGCCCTCGTGTATGAGAGGGTTAAAGCCCCTAAAATCCTAATTCTGCCTTACAGACATAATGATTGGGATACAGTGAGTCCTTGATATACGAAAGGGATAGGGACCAAAAAAAACTTTCGTAATTCGAAATTTCGTATATTGGAACGATTTTCCCCATTGAAATACACATATAAATGGGGGGATGCGTCCCAGGACCCATCGGACCCCCACCTAAACTTCACCCCTCCCTATTAAGAAGTAAGCAATACCTGTATACAATTGTAGTGAAGGAGGTGGCCATATTCTTGTATATCTCCTTTTTCTTTGTCACAGTTCCAATGGTGGAAACAGCAAGGCCTAAAGCACACCCAGTCTCCGGGACTCCCTGCCTTTCCTCGTGGGGTCTTATAATTTCCAATTTCCTTTTCAGAATTAGAGTACGGTGCTGCTGCTTCTTTGCAGCTGGCTCCCCCAATGCTGGAGATGATGCAGGTCGCTTGGGAGGCATGGCGAAACAATATGAAAAGGTGAAGGGCTGTGAAAATATCCTCACGTACAGTGAGGCTGTGAGGAGAGGAGGGACATAGACTCAACTGAGAAGCGCGCGAAAATTTGTTTACCAGAGAGGAGTTAGTTCATTTTCTCTCGGCAAGCGAGTGAGGTGCTGTGCACCACGCCCATTTTGAATTTTTCATACAATATTCCATTAACCTCTTCATAGTTGCCGGCCACGAACAACACTTCACTGTTTCGGTGTGAATGATGTTGAGTTAAGGCATTATAAAAAACTGCGAACAATTATGGGAAGGGAACGAAGGTCACTGGTGTATGTACATGGCCCTACTGTACCATCCCATCAGTCGGGCGTTCTCTCCACGTCGATGTTTACATGCTTATGTTACATGTGCCCTAATTTTGAGTAATTTTCTTTCAGCAAGAGAACATAATTTACCACCCTCAAAATAGTCAGAAAAATATAGAATATGAACTGAATTGGTAAGGTCTTTAGACTGTATGCTTGCATGAAAGATTATGGGTTTTAAATTTCAAAAGACGATATGGAACAAAAGTATTTGCTAATCAGAAAAAAATTACTCTTTCGTCCCAGATGTTCTCGTAGGTTAGCATTCAGTTCCACATTCTTCGTTCGGTATCACTCTTCCCAATATACAGTATTTCGGACTGACTGAGCACAGTTATTTCTGCTCCTTAGAGTTAGTGTCCATTTGCTGCTCATTCTTTTGTTTGTTCTTATGTGTATGTGTGAAAGAGAGAGGACTGATACAAACAATAATGTACAGTATTCCATTATCACTTTCATAGCTGCTGGCCCTGAACAACGCCTTACTGTACTGGTGTCAGTGACACTGAGTTAGGATGAGCTAAAAAAAAACTGCGAGCAATTATGGGAAGGGAATGAGGGTCACTGATGTGTTTACACGACCCTGCTCTGCCACCTCAAGCAGTCTGGCGTTCACAGTTCACTTCGTCCTAGATGTTTTCGGCCGATGTATACATGCTGATGTACCGGTAACACGTATCCTAATTTTATTAATTCTTACACGAATCATAGCAAATCACAGGATGGGTGTGGGGGGGGGGGAAGCCAGGTGTGCCAGATGAGTCTTTTGACATATTTAAGAAAAAGAAAATTATTTTAGAACTTTGAAAAAATGGTCCCAAGGCCGACCACGGGAGTACGCAAATATCTGAACCCACAGCCATTGAGGGGGCTAAACATACGTTTTACTTTAAGCAGTAAAGGCACCTTACCAAATCAGTTCTTCCTGATAGTCTGTTATATTTTTCAGATTATTTCTGGGTTGGAAAATACAATAAACGTTTCTTATTAAATCTGTTTCCCCATCATTTTTAGCTGTTCTGGTGTGACAACTCTTGTTTATTTTGTTAACATAATGGCAGAAAGGATTGTTCTTCCCTAAGTGTTTAACTAAACCTGGCCAAACAGAGCTTATCTGTACCTAATAATTTTTTAACCCAACCTAACCTCCAGTTGGGAAATTGGGAAACGATATCCACCTTTGGGCACGTTTAGTTTCTTCCACTGCACTGGAAACGATCGTAGGGGAAAGTGACGATAATAACTGGGAGGAAATTTTTCAGCAGGAAAAAGTAATTTGCCAAACTGAAAGTTGTCAGAAAATTACAGAAACAAGCTAGAGGATTATGCATTGAATTGATAGGGTCTTTCTGCTGCTTCAAGTGTACAATGAAAGACACAGGTATCTTCCCAAAGTCTATCTATCTATTGCCAGACGCCTCAATCCCGTTCTGGGTAGCCACAAACAAATTGCCTCCACGTTGCCCTGTTCCCCGCCATTTCACTGCCCTGCTCCCAACTCACACCCCCCTCTCTCATATACCTCACCACCCCATCCCTTCATCTCATCCTCGGCCTCCCCCTCCCTGTGCCCCCCTCCACCTCATTCACATACACTCTCTTCGTCAGTCTTTCACCCTCCATCCTCTCCACATGGCCAAACTACCTCAGTGTATTCCTCCTAACGCTTCCTATCACATCCACACCACAATGCTCCTTTCTATCCTCATTTGTCAGCCTGTCTCTCCATGTGACTTCACAGGTCCTCAATAACTCATTTCCACTGCTCTCACTCTTTACTTGTGCCCTTCCAACAACGTCCAAACTTCACTTCCAAACGTTAGAGTTTGTATCACAATATTGTCATGTAGTAATTTTTTCACTTCCATGCTCACTTCCCTGTTTCTTATCACTGCTTTCAAGGAACCAGCAACCTTTCTTCCCTGCTATACCCTATCAAGCACTTCACCCTCCAAACCTCCGTCCTTACTCATCACACTACCCAAGTACTTAAATGTACTCACATTTTCCAATTCCTCACCATCCAACCTCGCTGTACATTCACTGACTTCATCTCTCTCAAAGACCATCACTTTACTCTTCCCTACATTCACCTTTAGATTCCATTTCTTACACACTTTCCCAAACTCATCCACCAAGCCTTGCAGCTCCCCTTCGTCTTCACTCAACAACACAGTATCATCTGCAAACAACAGTACAGGGAGTTTCCAAACACTACCCTCCCTCATCAGGGCCACTCTAACATCCAATACCCTACCTTGTACCTCATTTATTACCCAATCCATGTACAGATTGAACAACCATGGAGACTTGACACATCCCTGTTTCAACCCAACCTTCAAAGAGAAAAATTCACTCAGTTCACCATCCACACGCACTGCAGCCTCAGCACCATCATACATACTTTTCACAGCATTCAACAACTTCCCATCTACTCCATATATTCTTAATACTTTCCACAATCCTTGTCTATCCACCCTGTCATATGCTTTCTCCAAATCCATGAAAGCCGCATACAACTTCTTTTCCTCCTCTAGAAACGTTTCCACTAAAGATCTAAGAATGAATATCTGATCTACACAACCTCTTCCCTTCCTAAAGCCTCCCTGTTCTTCATCAACTAATTCCTCTGTTATTTCCCTAACTCTGTCAATAAGTATCCTACCATACACTTTTCCTATTATACTAAGAAGACAAATGCCCCAATGATTACCACACACTTCTTTTTCCCCCTTTCCTTTGTACAAGGGAATAATTATACCTGACTTCCAATCCTCCGGAACTCTACCTTCCTTCCAGGCCAATCTGCACATCTTCCACATCCATTCTACTACTATCTCTCCCCCATGCTTCAACATTTCACCACACACTCCATCAATTCCTAGGGCTTTCCCCAATTTAACTTTCTTCATTGCTTCCACAACTTCTATCCTACTGATTTCTTCCTGTCTTCTCACCTCCCTCCTTCTACCAGCCATTCCCCAGCCACTACTCGCATCACTTCCATCCTCTACGTTCAACAATTCCTTAAATATTCTCTCCATCTGCTCACTTTTTCTCCCTTCTCCACTAGTAATCTACCATTTTTATCTTTCACTCCTCTGCTAACTTCACTTCCACCCTGTCTTACTCTCTTCACCTCTTTCCAGAACATTTTCTTACAGTCCCTCCACTTTACACTCAAATTCCTTCCAAATTCCTCATCCACTCTCTTCTTATTCTCTCTTACTAATCTTTTTACCTCTCTCTCTCTTTCTGACGAATATAGCGTGGAAAAATCAATCCATTTGAAACAAGCACTAGTAGAAACAGGGTTTTCAGTGTATTTCGCCTGGTGTAAATTTTCTTCAGACTGAACTGGGAACATAGTTGTGTCCTTCATTGTACATTTACCGGTAAATAAATCAATTTAACTACTGTATTTCCAATTTCCTCTCAAGAGTGACAGTAAGATGCTGTTTCTTCTTTGCACCTGGTTCCCCAGATGCTGGAGATGTTGCAGGACGCTGGGGAGGAATGGTGAAAATACGAAAAGGTGAAGAACAGCGTAACTTACAGCGAAGCTGAGAGGAGAGGACGGGCGTGACTCGACTGGGAAGCACGCGAAGATGTGTTTACCAGAGAGGGGTTAGTTCGTTTTCTTGCCGCAAGCGAGCGCGGCGCTGTGCAGCACACCCATTTTGAATTTTTCATATTTCCTCTCGTATCGTTTTTCGTACCATCGAGACAGACACTTTCATATTGTGGAATTTGTCCTACATTTATCGCTTTCGTACCATCGGAAATTTGTACTTTGAGTTTTCGTGTTTCATGAACTCACTGTATTCTTGTTTGTTTGTGTATATTTATAGATGCAGTTTACATTGCTTATCACAGTCAGTCCAACAACAAACTTATTCCTGTCAGATCGCTCACATTGTTTACCTCCATACATGGCTTCTTTACTTATTCATCCACCATATTTATTCACTTATCTTCTTCGGCTACCACCCTTCTTCCCACCCTCACGCTCATTTGCAGATCTCCTTTTCACCCCTCTAATTATATCCTTCCTCAAATGACCATTGGCTACTATTTAAGTACACCCCCTTCAGCTATATTGTCATCAGACTTCCCTACTCCACATCTTCCACAAATCATGTTATTCCTTGTCTTGTCCACTCAACCTTATACACATCACCAGCATTCTTCAGTAACCTCATTTCCACTGCTCTTACTCTTGATGTTTCGCCCGTGGGCCACATCACGTTTCGCATCAGCCATTAATGCGAGCAAAACATCACCTTCATGTAATGCTTGTGCAGCCTCCATTCTCAGACCTGTGTATAGTATCAAGACCTTTGAAGCACCAACTACTTTCTTCCTTGTACAATACTACTCTACCTCCCACTTCCTCTGTGCATTTCTCTCTCTTTTCCATTACTGCTGCAAGGTACGTCAACTACCTCTTCAAGTCAAGTCTCATTTCATTCACATCTCATCACATTTGGAGTCACTTTCTTTCTGAACAACCATCACATAGCTCATACATTCAGAGCACAGTACCCACAGATACAAACAGAACTCTGTCAGTCTGCAAACATCTTGTTAATTATCAGCAAACCGCTCATCTGAACACATAAGACTCTACCGTCCACCATGGATTCACACACACACACACATGCATTCTCTCTCTCTCTCTCTCTCATCAATAAGGTTGACAAAAAGTATTGACTGTAAATTGTGTTTCTCCACATATAGCATTTCTTTTTCACAAAAGAAACCTATTTGTCTACCTAATATCTGTCTACTGCCAGACATCCCAATGCCGTAAGGGGTGGTCACAAACAGATCGTTTCCATGTCTCCCTGTCCCCCGTCATTTCAGTGCCCTGCTCCCAGCACACACCCTGCTCTCACATATATCTCTCCACTCCATCCCTGTATCTCATCCTTGGCCTCCCCTTCCCTCCCCCTCTCATCCTCACTCACATGCACTGTGTTTGTTAGTCTCTTGCTCTCCATCCTCTCCACATGGCCAAACCACCTCAGTGTATATCACCTAACACCTTCTATCACATCCACATCCACACCACAACGTTCCTTCACTTCATATTTTGTCAGTCTGTCTCTCCATGTAATTCCACATGCTCCTCTCAGATAACTCATTTCCACTGCTCTCACCCTTGATTGTATCCTTCCAAGAAGGTCCAAGCTTCACATCCGTATGTTAGAGGTGGTATCACAATACAGTACTGTCATGCAGCGACTTTTTTACTTCTGTGTTCACTTACCTGTTTCTTATCATTGCTTTCAAAGAACCAGTAACCTTTCTTCCTTGTTGTACCCCTTCAAGCACTTCTCCCTCCAAACTTCCATCCTTACTCATCACACTACCCAAGTCTGTCTATCTGTCTATTGCCAGATGCCTTAATCCCGTAAGGGATGGCCACATGGAAAGACAGATTGACAAGTGAGGAAGTGAAGGAGCATTGTGGTGTGGATGTGGATGTGATAGAAAGCATTAGGAGAAACACAATGAGGTGGTTTGGCTATGTGGAGAGGATGGAGAGTGAGAGACTGAGGAGGAGAGTGTATGTGAGTGTGGTGGAAAGGGGGAGAGGGAGGGGGAGGCCAAGGATGAGATGGAGGGATGAAGTGTAGGGGTATATGAAAGAGGGGGGTGTCAGCTGGGAGCAGGGCAGTGAAATGGTGGAGGACAGGGTGACATGGAGGCAATTTGTTTGTGGCCACCATTTGCACTGCCCAAGTACAGTACATAAATGCACTTACATTTTCCATTTCCTCATCCTCCAGCCTCACTGTACATCCAGTGACTTCATTTGTCTTGGAGACCATAACTTTACTCCTCCCTACATTTGCCTTTAGATTCCATTTCTTACACACTCTTCCAATCTCATTCACCAAGCCTTGCAGTTCCCCTTCACCTTCACTTAACAATACAGTATCATCTGCAAACAACAATACAGGAAGTTTCCAGACGATGCCCTCTCTCATTAAAGCACTCCAACATCCACTGCCCTACCTTGTATCTCCTTTATAACCCTATCCACATACAGATTGAACAACCATGGAGACATGACACATCCCTGTTTCAATCCAACATGCAAATAGAAAAATTCACACAATTCACTCTCCACTCGCATTGCAGCCTTAGTCCCTTCATACATACTCTTCACGCCCTTTAACAACTTCCCATTTACTCCATATGTTCTTAATATTTTCCTCATTTCTTGCCGTTCCACCCTGTCATATGCTTTTGCCAAATCCATGAAGGCCACATACAACTCCTTTCCCTTCTATAGAACCTTTTCCATGAAAGACCTAAGAATGAAATCTGATCTGTGCAACCTCTTCTCTTCCTAAAACCTCCATGTTTTTCACCAACTAATTCCTCTGTTATTTCCTTAACTCTGTCGATAAGTATCCTACCATACACTTTTCCTGTTATGCTTAGAAGACGAATACCCTTATGATTACCACACACTTCTTTTTCCCTTTCTCCTTTGTACAGGGGAATAATCATACCCAGCTACCAATCCTCCGAGACTCTACCTTCCTCCCAGGCCAATATGCACATCTTCCATATCCATTCTACTACTATCTCTTCTCCATGCATCAGCATTTCACCACACATTCCATGAATTCCTGGGGCTTTCCCCATTTTGACTTTTTTCATTGCTTCCACAACTTCCATCCTACTGATTTCTTCCTCCCTTCTCACCTCCCATCTTCTCCCAGCCAATTCCTAGCCACTTATCCTTGCATCACTTTCATTCTCTGTGTTTAACAGTCCCTGAAAGTGTTCTCTCCATCTGCTCACTCTTTCTCTTTTCTCCAGTAGCAGTCAACCATTTTTACCTTTCGCTCCCTGACTAACTTCTTTATCATCCTGCCCGTCTTACTTTCTTTGCCTTTTTCCGGAACATTTTCTTACATTTCCCCTACTTTACACCCAGATTTTTTCCAAATTCCTTATACTCACTAATCTGTTCACTTCTGTCTTCCTCTCCACATATAACTCTTTCTTCCCTCTCTCAACTTCCTCCATGCCCCTACTTCCTATCCACTCACTATATTCTTTCTTCTTCTGTGCCACAGCTTGTCTCACCTTTCCATTTTCATTCCACCATGCTGTCCCTTGCACCCCCTTTTGTCTTCTTTTCACCCCACACACCATCTCACATGTTGCACATATTTTTTCTGTGAATATCTTGCGCACACCATCCGCCTCCCACATCTGCTCCAAATCATATTTACCCTGTTGCTCCTCCACTTCTCTCTTATATATGTCATAAATTATATGTATGAAGGAAACCAAGGTCATGCAATTGTTGTGTAGATTAGATGAGCTGGTTGGTAAGTGTGGGTTTATGGCACCAGATATTTGCCAAACTAGAACATCAGTTTGGCAGTGTAAGAGAAACTTATGAACATAATGCATAGTATCATATTGGGAGTTTTAAGGGGGTCTTCGTAAGATATTAATAGACCACAATGTCACTCAGGCTTTAAAGTGTGGGTAACCTTTTTATTTTTTTTCCATAACCCATTGGATCTAAGATGCCTTCACTATACAACATAAAAATTGAGGCACACGCTGTAGTAAGGGCACAAGCACCATTTTTTAAAAAACAAGAAAAACTCATTTAAAGTTTTGAAACAGCAAGATCTTCCAAAGCAGCCATACGAATTCAATCTACTTTACACCAATTTAAAGAAAATTTATCCCTCTAATACGTATCCCAAAATTATTTAATTATTATGCTTTATGCCTTTGCTGCAGCATAAAACGTCAGGTAATGTGGCTCTGATACTTTGCAAAATCATATCACTTTTACTGCTGAAATCATTTTTTTTCCATCTCCTAACCATTGACATTACAACACATCAGAATAGATGTTATAATAATGCCATAATAGTAGCATACACATGATCATCATTCATATAATAATGGTAAATAACAAAAAAAAAATCTTTCAACAATGCTCAGAAGAATACCACAATGTCATAATAATAAAAAGATTAGAATAGGCATAATAGGGTGGCAGGCATACATAAAAAAGGAAAAGAGAGAGAGAGAGAGAGAGAGAGAGAGAGTGAATGAGTGAGTGAATGAGTGAGAGAGAGAGAGAGAGAGACAGAGACAGACAGACAGAGACAGGTGAGTGAGTAGAGACAGACAGACAGACAGACAGACAGGTGAGTGAGGAGAGACAGACAGACATACAGACAGGTGAGTGAGGAGAGACAGACAGACAGACAAAGGAAGGGGAGTGTAACACTTATGCGGTGCTCACCAACCCTGCTGACTATTCTCCGCTTCCTAGCCACTTTATTGAAATAACCATCAGCACATGGAGGTCCTATCTTTCATGCTTCCACCAGTTTCTTAGTCATACGACTGGTGTAAGCCTTACCTTCATTACGAATTTTTTTCACCACATCGGCTTTCCACGTGTCTGGCTTTGGTTTGCGTTTACGGCCACGGGAAGGTCCCAGCTCAATACACTCACTATTCTTACTAACACCAGACTCATTTTCACTAACAACAGCCTCCTGGTGCTCACTGTTATCACTCATCACCCATGGCTACCACAGTACAACAACACAACGGAAACACTCGCAAAATCAACAAAAATAATGAAGCATTCAAAGTGTTCTGTTAAAAAAAGGCGGGGGGAAGAGACTGGTGTTGATTGCGTTTTTACTGGATGGTGGCATCAGTCACCCAATAACAATGCTAGCTCAGTCAAAGCGAATATTCATTGGCTGCTGAGATCCACCAGCGTGGTGCGTGGGAGAGACGTGAGAATGAGAAGGAAGCACGGCCGCCCACACACACACCAAAGTACTCCTAGTTTAAAGGGAAAGTGGTGCTTGTGCCCGTACTCCGGCGCGTTCTGGCAGAGCTGTATTAGGGTGTATACAGCTGAAAAATCACGGGTGTTTCAGGGCTTACTAGACCATAAGAAAAATAATCGGAAGGGCATATACGACCTACTGCTGGATAGAGGAAACCCTGAGAAAAAATGGAGTACTGGCAACTTGGATTTGAGGGCGGTGGCACTTGTGCTCTTATTATTGTGTGTGCCTCAATTGTCTGATAGGTAGATAGGATACAACACTGTATAGTATACAGTAGAGGAAATAATAATAGTGGAGAGGTTGATATATAATTTGATTCACTGATATTCAACATTTTATTTGGTATTGATTGTACTTTCTGGAAAGTCCATGATGAGGATAACTGACAGAATTTTCTCCAGATTATTTTAGAAAGATGCCTGGTAGTCTGGTCATAGTATTCTGAGGTTGGAAAGGACTATGACATATATGCTCTGGATTGAATCCTAGATATTGCCTAAGGTTTTCTCTTGTGTATAATGTCACCATGGACATAGATTTCTAGCCTACCCTTAAGCCCATGTGTTCCAGAACAGGAAATATGGGAATGGATATTACTCAGCTGTTGTCCAAACATACTTCTCACTTTCTCAGAGTCTCCTCTACTTCTGTCTCTTACACTATGTTCTGTTTGTCTAATTTTGCCTTTCTTGTTTTGTCCAGCATGATGTCACATGTGTTGTGCTCATCTCATATATATATTCCCAGGTCAACTGTCAGCACCAGTGAAGCCAGACCACAGGGTATCTTCTATTTTGCTCATGACAAGACCATCATGAAGGTAGGCTGAATTATTATACTTCTTTGTCAACCTCTGTCATTTTATTGTGTTTTGTCAGCAGCTGTAGTTATTTATTGTGCCTTGTTGTCAACCTGTGTCAGTTTTTATCAGATTAATTACTTACCGGTAACCTCAAGAAGAAAACATAGAGTGGAGGTCAGGGTAAGGTAAAGTGTGTTGCAAAGTAGCAAGAGAGAGTACTGTTTGGTATTATAGTGATGGAAATGTTCAGTCCTGTTGTTATAATCACCCTATGAGAACTAATAGATGAAGTATCTGGCGGTACTTAGACCGAACCCCAAAATTAAAGCTGTGATATGAATGAGTTAGTATACTTGGCTCAGGCTTCAACACTACTGATGGGGCTGTAAAAATTGGGTGATGGAAGAATGAATGAATTCTGTAGGTACAGTGAGGAGACTGTAGTACCAGCCAATTAGGACAGTACTCTTGAGGGGGATGGGAATGCTGGTGATAGGAAGAGCTGAAGCTCCTGTTTCACTAGCCATCAGGGTATTCTGATAATCCTTCTTTGCTGACCTTTTCAGCATGACACTAACTCAGAGAGTAGGCCGGCATACTCTCCTAAACCCTTTCTCTATCTTGTGCACTACTCTACATGTGCTTTACTTACCATACAGTGTACCCCAGTACATCACAAGGGTTGATACCAGCATGGCCGTGATGCCAGAAAACATTGCCCCTGCTACTTAATAGCAGACCTGAGGGGAGGCATGGTGCTGACTCCACCAGTGTAGTTTTTGTAGCTGGGATGGGATGGGACTGGGATCTGTGCCAGAGAATTCAGGTCATTGCAGTTCCCAGGCTGCTGTTTCCTGCCAATAGAGAGGGACCTGAGTCTGAGAGTAGCACCCTAGGAGGCTGCCCTATCAGTAGGTGTATAATGATGGGGCAATTTCAGTACCAAGGCACGTTTGGAGGGTGTTCCTGTAGCTGTCTTGGCAGGGTGCCCAAATGCCACTGTCACAGCCACTGGCAGAAGCTAATCCTAGACCTGTACTGGAGACCCGTTTGTAACTCAGTCTCCAGAGAATTTTTCACTTGGGTTGGTCTAATGGGCCTCCAGTCTTGCAAAACCAACAAGGTGTTTGCACCACAGGTGGTAGGTGACTGCACCATGGCTGCCATCTTGGATTTCACCCTTTGGCGGGGGGTTGAATCATAATAATAGTTGGGCCAGAATCATGTGTTATACCACTTTTTCTAGGTTTTCTGGGACAGGAAATCCATTTCTTTAGTTATTTTCTCTATTTGACCTCATCCTGACCATAGGGTTAGGATCACCAGCTTGCACTTCTACGGTCACCTGGCCTGTTTTCCTGGGCCAACCTCATCTTGACCTTCAGATTCAAAATGGCCTCCACAGTGGGGTTTGGAATAATAATCTCTTTGTATCAGAACTTTACTAGTGACTGGAGCTGGCAGGGGCAGATCCATTATTTCCAATATGGGGGCACAGCTAATGATGGCGAAGCCCTTGTGCGTCGCCAAAGCCTGTATTGGGGGAGTAGGCAGGTCTGGGATCTTCCCCTAGGTAAATTTTGAAAATTATAATGCGAGTGCTCTAGGTGTGTTTCCCTGCAGTCTACGGAGATATTTCTAAAATTGTCATTCTGCCAAAATATAGGGGCGCATGTCCCTGATGCACCCTATGGATCCACCTATGGTTGATACATACTGCGTATATTAGCCTAGCTGATTTAAAGTAGAGCAATGATGACTACATGCGGGGATTGCTGTCTATCAGAGCTTTTGTGAACTAATTTTGATCTCCTTTTTTTGGTAATCTTTGGTGTCTGACCACTAATCATTTACATAATAATACCTCAGCACCACAAGGTCACATTTTGTCTGACTGGTCTGTCAGTGGTGATGAATGCGAGGTGTTCAGAGGGTCCACATGTGCTTTGAGCGATATGTCAGTTTCTTCTGTGTGGGACATGGAGAGACAGAACGTGATGACAACTGACATGACATCATCCTCTTCATTGTTCAATCTGAGATTATGCATCATTTGCCAGAAGGATGACAAATCACCAGTGACTAGTGGAATAACCAAGCATAACAATGTGAAATGGGCATCAGAAATCCGTGACGATATTGTCGCCAAGCATCTCAGAATTACTTCTTGTGAAGATGATAATGAAGGGAATGAGAAGATATTTGTGTATCACAATACGAACAGATGTTACAAGAATCATATACGTATCAACAAATGCAAATCAGTGAAAGCCAAAAGTAAAGAAGTGGATGAAAAGCCAATGTTGTGTGAAACCAGCACCTCATCCAGTTAGCTAGACGCTGGAAAGCACTCATCCCGGAGCAGCATCACTTTTCGAACGCCATCTAGTACTCAGAAGGACCCCAAAACATTAACATGTGTTGTTGGGCAGATGACAAACAAGAAAACCTATGAGAAGTACAGAGCTTCTGAGTATGAAAGTTCTGCCAAACTCACTGAAGCTACAAAACATAACCAGGATGGTGTTTATACTGGAATCGCAGACCGGCTTAGAGAAACAGTGGATGACTCTGTAAAAGCTGTCATTGCTGCTGCTTTGTATTTCCACCCTGGCTGCCGCCACATGTACACATTCACATACTGTACTGTACATGTACAAATGTGACACCAAAAATCCTTCAGCAGATAAACCAGTCATTGCTAACATCAGACATGTCCTGTTCTCTTGTGTCTTGCCATTTATTGATCAGTTATTGATCAGGAAAGAGTTCAGTACTTTGAGTGATATGGTAGAGTTCACTACTAGCCTCTTGGATGAAGGTGAAGAGTTGAGAAGTGTTTTTCAAAATCGTGTTATGAAGCAGCTACTCATCATCCACTATAGAGAATCCGTCACAATTGCTCCAGATTCTCGAGTGAATGAGTCATGTTTAGTAGTTTCGTCCTTAGTCACTGCTGCTGAGCTGGCTGTGAAACTGAAAAATCATGACCAAATAAAAGAGGCAACACTCCAGTAAGAAAGCTACTCATGGGTGTAGACTTTGGTCTACAGGACAGTGTCTGTGACAGTTAAGATATGAAAGCATCATGAGAGAATACTCTGATGCCAGTTCCTCTCCATACATTCTTTGTCACTCTCTTTAAGATTCCCAAACACAAGCTCTTTCAGTCCAGGCCTAGGGACCTGGAGGACCTTCTTCAGGCTGTCGAGGATGAGGAGGTTTGCAGGAGAGCAGCCAGAACAGGAACAACGAACATAAATCATTGACCACAGAAGCATGCAGCTCCACTGTCTGCTCCAGTGCCTGTTTATATGTTGCACAGTGGAAAGCATGTAACATCTCTTAACATGATGTGACATGCAATTTATGGAAGAGATAGAAATAAATCACTGATCACTGCACTCGGCAAAGTTGGAGCCTGCTCTGGCTACCAGCATGTAAATTCTACTCACAGCCTTCTGGCAGGAATGCTATCAAGTCATCTGAAGGTGGAGAAACACCCTTCCCATGTACCTTCACGAAATCTGACTGCACAGTGGGAAGCGTGGGAAGCCCAGATTATGCAGACAGTCATCACTGTTTGGCACTGAAGGGTCCCACTATTCTGCCCTGGTACTTTTTGAGGATGCAACCATCAGTGAGACATAGTGCAAACCTCCAGTTTCTACCACAGGAATGAACTGTGCTGATCATATCCTCCAGAACAACTTGCCATGTCAGAAAGTACCCCTTCATGTCAAGGCAGCGATTTGTCCTGTCCTGCCACCAGATATGATGCTTCATCCTGAAAATGAGGAGGTTACATTACTTGATACGAAGACTGCTCGCAATAAAGCTGAGAATAGCGAGTTCCTGATTAGCGTATTATGTCTGGGTGCAGTATGAGAGCCTCGGATTTGGGCTGCAGTCCATACACTTGTCTCATCATCTGTGGTGCCACTGATGCATTTTTTTTTTTTTTTTTTTTTTTTTTTTTTTTTTTTTTAAATAACAGAATGGAGGAAGGAAAAACAAATGGAGAAAAAAAAAAATCCATACACCAGATTACTGGTGTCCTCTGTTCATAAAATATCTGTAACAATTAGACTTGAAGAGTTGTAGGTTGAAATTTGGAGGAAAACAACTCTGGGGAAGCGAGTTCCAGAGAGATGCAGTTCGGGGAATGAAAGAATTCTGATAGGCAGAAGTTCTGCAATATGGTTGAGTGACATTCCAGTCATGAGCGCTACCAGATGCCCGTGTAGCACGAGGGAAGGCATGGAGAGGTGGCACCATGGACGCAACTTCGTCTGAGCATTTGCCAAAAAAATATCTGTAAAATAATGCAAGGGAGGCAACATTCCTTCTTACTTGCAGGGGAGGTAGTTTATATGTAATGGCAGGGTTGTTAATGATTCTAACAGCTTTATTCTGAATTTTGTCTAGTTGCCTTAATGCAACCTCTCCACAACCATTCCACAAGGGTGAGCAATATTCAAGCTGAGAGCGCACATGACTCTTATAAATTATAGCTAACTGCTCATCGGCGAAGAAGTTACGGACTCCGTACAATAATCCAAGTTTCTTTGAGGCGGTTTTAGCAAGTGATCTGACATGAGAGGTCCAGCTGAGGGCACTGTTAAGTGAGACACCAAGAATTTCAATACTTTTGGAGATGGGAATATTAGTAGCACTGAAGGTAATGTACGAGTCTGGCAATATCTGTCTATTAGCAAACTGTATATATTTAGTTTTACTAGCATTAAAAGAGACAAGGTTGTTTTGTCCCCATTCACTGATTGTAGATAGATCTTCATTTATGGAGATGGCTGTATTGAGTTGAGAGGTAGAGATATTAGACTTTGTAAATGGATGTCTGAGTGTGAATGAACTATGTAGTGTTGAGTCATCTGCATATGAGTGAATGGGATTGTGAGTGACAGATAAGAGATCATTAATATGAACCAGAAATAGGGTTGGCGCCAGAACTGATCCCTGCGGCACGACGGCGTTAATTGAGTGGAAATTCGAATATACATCATCTACTTTTACTCTTATTTTCCTGTCACTAAGATAAGAAGAAATCAAAGGAACAAAAGACGTTAGTCCATAGCAAGGGAGTTTGGACAGCAGGGAACGGTGCCATACTCTGTCGAAAGCTTTAGAGATATCAAGAGCTACTGCATGAGTTTCTCCAAAAAGATCAATTGATTGATGGATGGTATGAGTTAAGAGATTGAGTATGTCAATGGTGGATCTTTTGTGGCGAAAACCATATTGTCTATCACTAATTAAGTTGTTGGATTCACGATGTTTAACAATGTGCTTATTAATTAAAGTTTCAAATACCTTACAAAGAGAAGATGTGACAGCTATTGGTCTGTAATTGGAGGGGTCAGACGAACTTCTTTTCTTCGGAACTGGGTGGATATAGGCTTCTTTCCATGAATTTGGGAATAAAGAAGTACATATGCATAGTCTGAATAATTTAGCTAGGACAGAGGCAAGTTCAGGGGAACACTTTTTCAAAACAACTGGCGGAATTCCATCTGGACCTGGAGCTTTGTTGGTAGGTAAATTGTCTAGGATGGATTTTACGTATCTTGTCTGTATTTTAAGTGGGGCAATTTCGGGAAAATCAAGTTCCAGTACTGAGACATTCTGGCTGGTATCATCTATGGTAGAGTTTCTTGCAAAGGTACTAGCAAAGATATCTGCTTTCCCACGTGGGTCATTTGTAATATTGCCATCTGAAGATTTTAGTGGGGGAATGGAAGATGACTTGTTAAAGTTATTAATGAAAGAATTAAGAGTTGACCAGAATATTCTATTGTCATTAGGGTTGTTAAGTAGTTTTGATGCTTGCTTTTGAAGAAAGTTTGATTTAGATAGATTTAATGCAGCTTTTGCATGATTTCTAGCAATTTTAAATTGGGAGAGTGATTCAGGTGTTTTTGATTTTAAGTAAGAGTTATATGCTAATGACTTTTGGGCTGTTGCTCTGGCACAATTGCCATCAAACCATTTTGGAGAGTTTGATCTTTTAGTGAATTGTTGACTTGGTATGAATAAATCCATACCAGCTAGTATTAAGTCACAAATGTGGGACTGGGTAGAATTGGGATCACTAGAGAAGAAAGACTGCCATGGAACATCAGCAAGATAATTTCTAAATCCATCCCAGTCTGCCCTGTCAAAGTGCCATCGGATCACCCTGACAGGTTTGGAATGGGGAGGTGTAGGAGGGTTAACTAATGAGGCTTTGATGAGATTGTGGTCAGAGGATCCAAGTGGTGACAGTACCTCTATCCTGTATTGATCTGGATTATTTGTCAAGAATAAATCCAAGAGATGGGCATTATGGTCAGGATTATCAGGTATTCTGGTTGGTTGCTTTACCAACTGGATGAGATTAAACGATTCCGCAAATAGCTCGCATTCTAGACCAGCGTCGTCAGTCCAGGCAGAATGCAATAACCATTCAACATTGTGTATGTTAAAATCACCCAAAATGGTAATTTCATTGCCAAGGGCAAGGTCAAGGTTACTCAACTGAGTGGATATGGAATCAAATACACTGGGTTCCGAAGAAGCATTGGGGGAACGATAAACTACACAGATATATTTGGTAATGTTTTGGCAATTTAATTTACATAATGAGTAATCAAAACTGGATGAAGTGAAGTTTAAAATAGTATCAACTGCATATTGGGATTTGATATAACAACAGGTGCCGCCCTTGTTTCGAAAGTTTGTAAGGAGATGGTAACCGGGAAAACAAAATGGAGATATATCGGTAGAGGGTGAGATCTGTGGTTCTGTGAGGAAAAGGGCCAAAGGGGATATGGACTGAAGGAAAAAATGAACTGAGTTTAAATTTGTGGTAAGGCCGCGGATGTTGGTAAAGAATAAGGCCACACCGTCACCTCTTCGCCGACGAGCATTCCCGGAAATAGCAACAGTCGCTGCTGGCACAGTCGCTTGATAGCGACCGGGAGGACCCTGTGCCTCCAGCCCTACCCTGCCGGTGGTGGCAATCCGAGATACCACCTCATTTGATTGTGAGATTGCAGCGGCCATTACTAAAGATGTGAATAGAAGGTGTGATATGTTATGCGCATGTAGTGTGGTGTAGACAGTTGAAGGTAGAGGTATCATGAGAGCATGCTGGCCTACTCTCTGTGTAAATGAATGCACTGAAAATGTTCAGAAAAGGGAGATGGTCAGGATCAAGTCCTGAGGGCTGGTGAAACGGGAGCTCCAGCTCTCCCTGTCACCAGCTTGCCATCATGTTGGATTCCTTCCTGTTATACCACAATCTATCACTGGATGTGCCACAGTCAAGCATGCACTAACAAACTTTCAGAGTGCGCAGAAACAACTGAACCAACAATTAGTGGCAGTATGGTGTGATGAAGTAGTACTCATCATATCCTCAGACATTTGCCTTTCAGAGACAGAGCGGTTCAGAAATTTCTTCATTGGTATGGCCTTTTCCATTGGACTCGTGTCCTACTGAGGTGCCAGGACAAACTGCTTTTGAGGTTATGGCATTGATGATGCACTGGTCAAGTGTGGGGTGTTCTGACCAGGAGTGCTGGAATCAGCTTTGAATGGAGAGCATTACATCCTGGCCATCACTGGTATGTTGATCGCAGAGGATCTGATCAGGTCGTTGTAATGGTGGATCTTCTAGCAACACAAAGAACAAGCTGCATACCCAGTTCTGGAAGAGGTGAAGACTCTGTCAAATACACCAGCTGCCAACAAGCGTTACCCAGAGAAGTTCAGTTCCTTGACTGAGCAGATAGACGTACTGTGGAAAGACTTTCTTGAATCTGAAAAGGAGTGTGAGGAAAAGTCTGAAGTTTGTCAGGTAATTGGAGTTTGGTTGCGGATGGTTGCTGTTGTCAAGAATGCTGTGGTTTCAGACATGGAAGGCAACTGGAATCTACTGGCAGCCACTGTTGAGGATTCTATGCCAATTTTTACAGAATTTGACTGTATAAAGCTACAAAACATAAGCAGGATGGTGTTTATACTGGAATCGCAGACCGGCTTAGAGAAACAGTGGATGACTCTGTAAAAGCTGTCATTGCTGCTGCTTGTACCTTGAACAGATCAAGACATTGGAGTTCACTCATCCTGGACTATACCGCCAAGTCACTTTGGACCAGTGGGTTGTACGAGATTGCCCAGGGTACTTTTGTGTTGTTGACTGAGACATGAAAGTGGAGCAGACTATTCAACATGTCTCCAAGGGTCCTGGTGGTCACTATGTGGTGGGTGCTACTCACAATGCTGCTGCTGTGGCAGAATTTGAACTCCTCATCCATGAAATTGGTCTCACAGCAAATCTTCTTAGTCTCCTCACAACCAACACCACCATGCATCACAAGGAATGCCACATTTAGCATGCCCTCAGCAAGTCTCATTGCAGAACTTCATGAATGTGTCTAAGATTGACATAACCCATGTGATGTCATTGTCACAGTTCGTGTACCTCTGCACAACATTCTTACCGAGCAAGTGGTCAACCATATGATCTCCAAATGCCTGCTCAAGTGCTTGGAAAATGATGAGCAAGTGAACAAAGACTACCGGAAGGAGAGGCTCATAGACAAAGCTATAATATCAGAGCAAAAGCTGCCATGCATCTCTGATCAGCCACAGACTGCAAACAAGGCAGAGGACATTACAGTGGCAAATAAGGTATCTGCTAAAGACGTTGCCGAAGCCCAGAGGAATATGGAAATCGCAAAAGACCGGTGAATGCCTCTCAATGAGATTCTTTCTCATAAACTGCTCATGTCATCTCCATTGTTTGATGGAGACCTTCCAACTCATGTGGGCAAATCCATGCTGGTACATAAGATCGAGCCTGGACTTTATCTGGACCAGTGGAACCCACATGAAAATCTTTGTACTCATGTCATTGTTGACTTCATGTCAAAGATGCAGGCAATGCCATTACCAGACTTGGAAACGCATCGTGAGGTAGTCAAAACTATAATTTCATCATCAGAATGAATATGCCACCAGGCAGAATTCATCCATTTCATCCATGACAGTTATGTTGAAATGTCAGTGAAGAAAGGAGAACGCTTGAGATGCGGTAGGTCAACTTCAAGCATTGACATAATTGGAATGAACAGAACACCCATTCCTCGGCAACTCGACAAGTTCTGGGCCACTGACGAGAATGAGCGGAATCTCCGGCTGCTAGTCTGAGAAATGATATACAAGCCTGAAAACAGAGGTTAGCCTGCCATCATTACAAGTGCTCTGGTGAGTGATTGCGAGGTGCTTTGAGCCATCACTGCTGTTGGTGAAATCCCGGAGTTATTGACCTGGATTGAGGAGGCAGATGCCAGACTCGTGGTGCATGTCAACTGGGCTGTTCATATGAAGAATTTTGCAGAGGTTGTGGTAGTGTCAAATGACACTGACATATTTGCCCTGCTTCACTACATACCATATTTTCAAACACAGGGGTTGAAGGAAATCTGGCAACAGTATGGAACTGGTGAGAAATGCCGCATGTTGCCACTACATCAAGCTGTCTCCAAACTGGGTGCTTGACCAGCCAAGGTGGTGATCAAAGCTCACGTCCTCAAAGGCAATGACTGTATGAGCATAGTTGGTACCTCACATGGAGCATTAGCCTGTGATCCAATTCAATACCAAACCAACTTTGCTGAGACAGATACCTTGTCTGAGCATGATATTGCTCTGGCTAAACAGTTCCTGGTTCATGTATGGATTGGTGTCTGGTCAACACCAGCAGCCACTACCTTCCATCAGCCGAGATTGGAAGTGTCCACCGAGTCTGCATGTGCTATTGTAAAGCTCCCACCTACAAGCAGTGTCATCAGAAGCCACATCATCTGAGTAGCGTATCTTATCAACCATGCATGTCATCTTGCAAAATCTCATGAACCGGAGGAGCCACGTGCAGCACTGGACCATGGATGAGAGGTCAAATTTAGAACCCTTCTGCCATCCAAGGGCCTGAAGCCCTTGCTCCCCTCTATCATCTGCATTTGCAATTATTTGGCCAAGTATGACACCTGGCACTGTGGATGTCATGCTGCAAATGTGTATTATGCTGTCATGGCAAAAAGACAGCACCATCTGTAGAAACTGAATACAGTAATCCCTCCTCTATATGATGTAATAGAGCCAAAGGCATGTCCAGAAAGTGGTCCTGTCCGGATAGTGGGTCCCAACCTCCTGGACTTGTATTTATGGACCCTAACTCAGAAAAACACCTATACAACTCCCTCTGGACATGCATAGCACCTATTTAAGACCCAAATCACACCAATAAGGGACATAAAAGACTGAAATAAATGCAAAAGAACCATAAAATAAGGTTTTAAGAGGTGAGTTTATACAATATTAAACATTCTGGGTACTTACAACAAGTCCCTGGCTCCTGGACTGGTAGTTATGGACCCTAACCTAGCCTAACTCAGAAAAACATCTCCCTACTGCACATGCATAGCACTAAGACCCTATTCACACCAATAAGGGACATAAAAGAGTGAAATGAGGTGTTAGAGGTAAGTATGGAAAATACAGTACAATATGAAACATTCTGGGTACTTACAGCAAGTCCCTGGCCATTTCGATGAATAACCTGCCTCCTGTCAGACTCTGACAGTAAAAAGGAGTTCCTGAAGCACCTGCAGTACTCTATTCATGAAGTCTTGCACTGAACTTAGTCATTTGCACTCAGAATTCCATTTTCTTAACACTGCACACTCTAGTCTTACTTGCACTCCATTGTACCTTAATGAAATAAGTGTTGCACTCTTCACTTAAAGTCTTTTGTACTCATAAATCAATTATCTAAACATACACTCTCTAGTTTATTTGCACTACATTGAAAGTCTATAAAATCAGTGTTGCACTCTGCACTTTAGTCTTTGCACTCAGAATTCTAATTTCTTAACACTATGCACTGTTTTTTTTCACTGCACAACACTGTAAATTCCCGTGTGGTCTAGTGGAGAAGTTCTTGCTGTTTAATCACTGTCAGAGTCTGAGAGTAACTGATGCAGGTGACCTAGGGGTGTGTCGCTGGGTCATGGTGATGGAGTACCCACTGCAGACGACTCTGAAGACAGGCGCAAACTCACATCCAGCGGTGACCACACCGTGCCTGATGTGCTGGGCTGTGGCTCGGAGGATGAGGGCCTGTCTTGGGGAGGCAATGGAGTGGAGCCAGGGCTGGGCACAGTGGGGGTCACGGATCTGAAAAAGTTGTCAATGGTTGATTGACGCAAGGAACGACGATTTTGACGATTAATGATGCACGCTGCCTGAAAGCGCGCACTTCCTCCACAAGTCCTAAGGGCCCCATCTCCCTATCGCAGTCCGGGTGTTCCAGGTAGTCGAGAACAAGCTCTACGTGTTCCCGGAGTGCGCTCAGCTTGGGGATGGTTGAAGTAGTGTTACGCTGAGAGGAGTCCGCATCATCGTCACCATCCTCGTCGGAATCTTCAAGCTGGGTATTGACACCTGCAACTGAAGATGCAATCTCGATATCAGACATGGTCTGATACCCAGGATCGCCCTCGTAGTCATCCAACCACTCTTTCATTTCGTCCACATCAACATCATCCCCGTGCGCATGTAGACGTGCACGGAAGTCATCCACGTCAAAACCTAAGAAATCGTGCTCCACATCCGTTCCGAGAAGCAGAAGAGACCAACCATTTTCTAGAGTCTTGACAGGGACTTCCTTCCATGCACTAGCCCAGTTGTAGATGGCAGACTTGATGTTGTAGCGGCGAAGGTTTTCCAAAGTCCGCTGGCCTCACTTGTCCCGTCCCGCCCTGCGCTCGTCCTCGTCCTCGAGAACAACCATCACCTCATCCAGGAACTTCCTTCGGTACAGCCTCTTCGTTGCCATGATCACTCCTTTGTCCATTGGTTGAATGAGAGCAGTCGTATTAGGTGGCAGAAACATGCACCTAATGCGCCCATTCTCAGCCACCAAGTCCTTGTTGCATGGGTGAACAGGTGCATTGTCAAGGAGAAGGAGGGCCTTTACCTGGTCGTGTGGGATTCCCAGTTTCTCCATCTGGTAATGGATGACCTCCTTGACGAAATGGCGGTGGAACCAGTCTTTGAAGATGTGGGCTGTGAACCATGCCTTCAAGGAATGGTACCAAACGACAGGAAGGACATCCATCACCCCACGAAGACACCGAGACTGCTTTGCACGGCCAACAATAACGGGCTTAAGCTGGTGCATGCCGTTAGCATTGGCACAACACAAAGCAGATATCCGTTGCTTGCAGAGCTTGTGGCCAGGTACAGTACCCTCGCGTCCAGCAAGGTAATATTGTCATGCATGGGTCACATCTTGGACCAAAAACGTGTTGGACTAACAATAGAGCTTATGGGGAAAAATGAATTATGTTGGCAACCCTCGGAAAAGTCACCCTAAATACCTACCATATACCTATACATATATTGGTACTATTGTAATTATAATAAATGGTACTGTGCTATGAATGATAACTAACCTTTTAGGATAGTGTTGGTGGGCTTGCTGGGAATGGAAGGTGGTATCCAAGGCTGTAGTTAGTCCTACTGGGTCCCCGGAGGATGGCTGCTGGCGTCACTAGCGGGTAATGGCTGTTGCTCCTCCTCAACCTCCCTCATAAATCCTTCGAAATAAAACCTCCCTCATAAATCCTTCGAAATCACACTCAGAATCACTGTCTTCGTCCACAGCCATGGAGGTCCTGCTTCTGCCTGTCCTAGCCCTGTAATCCTCGGCAAAGTGCATGCTTCTCACACTGTTGCCAGAGCCCCGTCTCATGACTGTGGAAAGTGATCGCTGTCGCTGACTCGGTAGAGAATAAGGAGAAGCAACTTTGTTTATAAACTGGTACACACGCCGATGAGAAGGGTTTCAAAACGATTGATATTTATTCTAAAATATTAATATGTATTCAGTGTCAGGCTAAATGTTCAATGCTGTAGTACGATACATTCTCTGTCGAGTCGCTTGGGTTTTGGTCACACTGTTTTCCCCATCGTATGCTTGGCAGGAATCCATCCAGATGAATTCCAAATGCCCGTGGTATTGTCGGCAATTTTACCACGTTACCGTTCCAATTTACCATCGTATCCTCGGCAAACCTGGTATGAAGTGCCGTGTGATAGCCTTTGGCTGCCAGGATCTTGTCTTAAGTTTTTTATTATGATCACATTGGCTTCATTCATGTCGTAGGCCTTGGCAATGTCAACTTTCCTTTCCCCTTTCTTCTTCCTCTCGATGCTTTCTAGCTTGGTGGCCTGAGGGAGGTGCCGATGCTTCTTGGGGTTCTCAGAAGGCTTCCTAGGCATCGTGAGCAGGGTAAAATGCAGTAACAAGGGCAGAAAATGCAGCAAGAAAAAAGCACCTTCCAATGCAATTATACGACTGAGTGGCTCTGTGGCGGGAGAAATGTAGACAAAACATCACGTGACACCAGAAGCGTTTTTAATTGGGCGGCATCACGATCACGTCACGATAGCGGGTGGGGAAGGCTACTTGATCAGAAGTTTTTCATTGGCTATCATCATCATGGGAATGTCCAGTATGGCCGTGTTGGACTGGGGGTGATCGTGCTAGAGTGAACTCTGCGGATTTGGCCCACTTCTCGGAGCTCTGTGCGTGTTGTGCTAACACACTCGTGTTGCAATAATTAAATCGTATTAAATAATACTAATTAATTGCTCACCGTGCTGGACTCGAATCGTGCTGGACTAACGCGTGCTGGACTAACGCGTGCTGGACGCGAGGGTACTGTACATGCTTCTCCGTCTCCTCGGCTAGAGTGTTCGTAGGCAAAGAGCGATAGAGTAAACCAGTTTCGTCAGCGTTGTAGACATGACCGAGAGTGAGGCCCTCACTGTCGATCAAGCACTTCACCTTGTGCTGAAACTCCTCTACTCCATCCATGTTAGCGTCCAAAGCTTCGCCATGAGACTTACGGTTGGTAAGGCCATGTCGTAACTTGAACGTGAAGAGCCAACCCTTGGATGCCTTGAAGTCTAGGGCGTCGTGAAGCCTTGCGAACTTCTCAGCAGCAGCCTTCAGCTCTGTGCCACACACCAGCAGCACGTTGTTGTCGATACCAAATGAACATGGAGCGGTCGACTTCAGCATACTTGGGAGTAAACATCATCTTCCTCTCCACATTGCGTTTGCTTTTTGACGAGAAGTCAGCCTTGTACTGCATGAGTTTGTCGCGGGATCTCTTAATATCAAACAAAGTAGATCGGGC